>NC_138205.1:116332656-116536705 GCF_964194415.1 Vipera berus | reverse complement strand
TTAGATGAGCATAGCTTGGAAGCTGTTCCACGGTTCAGATGTTCTCCTGAAAACTGATTTAAAACATATTCAGATATAAGCAATTAGTAGAGTTTTCTTGAGAACTTTGGCAAGTTTCATTTCAATTTCTTAGTCATTTGTCAAACTGAACACAAAGCCAGACATTTAGTAAGGACATTCTTTTCACCAGCCACCATCCTAGAATTACCCAAGATGGTCAACACTAACATTGCATGTAGATCAGTATAAATATAATAGTAAATGTACTAAACAGGAATAAGTATACAGCAATATTTACCCCAAATGGAATAGTGCAGTGATCTGTAAAACTACTTTAGCAATAGAGAAACCAAAGGTGATTATGATCAAGATGATGATCATGAATTACTTATTTAGAAAATTTATTTGGCCACCCAACTCACTCGTGGAGACTCCGTGAGGCTTACAGAGATAAAACCTCAAATATAAAACCCAGTTAAACCTATACATACCTGGCAGCAACAATCAAACAAACCATTTGATGGGCTTTGTATTACCTTGGGGTCCACCAGCCCACTGGCAAAACCATGTCCAGGGTTTTTTAAAAGGGTACCAAGGTGACAGCTAATCTTATCTCCATAGGGAAGGAGCCACTGCAGAGAAGGCCCTTCTTGGTCTCACTAAATATAATCCTGGATGTATATGTATGTGTGTGTATATATATATATATATATATATATATATATATATATATATATATATATATATATATATATATATATATATATATATATATATATATATATATATATATATATATATATATATATATATATATATATATATATATATATATATATATATATATATATATATATATATATATATATATATATATATATATATATATATATATATATATATATATATATATATATATATATATATATATATGTGTGTGTGTGTGTGTGTGTGTGTGTGTGTGTGTGTGTGTGTGTGTGTGTGTGTATGTATATATATATATATATATATATATATATATATATATATATATATATATATATATATATATATATATATATATAGTTTGGTGGGTCGAATCCCGAGTGCCGCGTAGCAGTGAGCGCCTGTTCCTCGTCCCAGCTTCTGCCAACCTAGTAGTTCGAAAGCATGTAAAAATGCAAGTAGAAAAATAGGGACCACTCCGGTAAGAAGGTAACAGCGTTCCGTGCGCCTTTGGCGTCTAGTCATGCCGGCCACGTGACCACGGAGACGTCCTCGGACAAGCGCTGGCTCTTCGGCTTTCAAACGGAGATGAGCACCGGCCCCTAGAGTCGGAAACGACTAGCACTATATATATAGTTTGGTGGGTCGAATCCCGAGTGCCGCGTATATATATATATATATATTTCCCACATAGAATTGAAGGTATAAGAGCAACGTTTCGATGAAATCTCATCTGTCATGCTCAGGCTGGTGGCTTCAGCTTCGTTCTTCTGGGACGAAGAAGAACGAAGCTGAAGCCACCAGCCTGAGGATGACAGATGAGATTTCGTCGAAACGTTGCTCTTATAGCTTCAATTTTACGTGGGGAAAAACCCGAATGACCAAAGATCCACATACAAACACCCGTGAAAACCTCAGAAAACATATATATATATATATATGCTTCTCCCAGAAGAAGGAAGCAGAAGCCACCAGCCTGATGATGACGGATGGGATTCCGTCGAAACGTTGCGCCTACACCTTCATTTCTACGCGGGAAAAAACCCGAATGACCAAAGGTCCACATACAGACACCCGCGAAAACCTCAGAAAACAAATATACCCTCAGTCATACCCTTTATCTGAGATTCGAACCTGGGCTGATTGTATCTTAGGCAGCTGTTTTTAACTTGCTGAGCCACAGGTTCTTTCTCTCTTTTTATTAGCTAGAAGGCAAGGCAAATATATGTTAAGTATTTGTCATATGACTGACTGATGAGAACATAAAGAGTTCGAAATGGCCATATCAGCCTCCCAAAATTCTTTATTAGCAATTTGAATAATTTGCACAAATAATGAGCTGTCATAGTTGACTATATCCTGTGGATAAGCCTTGAGACAGGCCAATACAGGAATGAAAGAGTTAATTAGCAAGGTGCTTTCAAAAAGCCTTGACAAATACTTAACATATATTTGCCTTACCTCAGGGAACCTGCTGCCGGCGTCAACTTCCCTCCGCCCTGTGCGTTCCCACAGAGAGGGCCTCCTCAGGGTGCCACCGGTCAGAGAATGTAGATTGGTGGCCCCCAGGGGGAGGTCTTTCTCTGTGGGCGCCCCGGAGCTATGGAACCAGTTACCGGTTGAGCTCCGGACGGCGCCCGATCTTCGCTCCTTTCGCCGCGATCTGAAAACATACCTGTTCGAACAAGCCGGCCTGGCCTGAGGGGGGATTGGTGGGGTTTTTACTATCATTTTATTGGGGTTTTATTAATGTATTTATTGTTTTTTATGGGCATGTATTTAATTACTTTTTAATTTTTGTAGCTTTGTGTTTTATTCTTGCCCTGTACACCACCCTGAGTCCTTTGGGAGAAGGGCGGTATAGAAATATTAATAAATTAAATTAATTAAATTAATAAAAAGAGAGAAAGAACCTGTGGCTCAGCAAGTTAAAAACAACTGCCTAAGATACAATCAGCCCAGGTTCGAATCTCAGATAAAGGGTATGACTGACTGATGAGAAGATAAAGAGTTTGAAATGGCCATATCAGCCTCCCAAAATTCTTTATTAGCAATTTGAATAATTTGCACAAATAATGAGCTGTCATAGTTGACTATATCCTGTGGATAAGCCTTGAGACAGGCCAATACAGGAATGAAAGAGTTAATTAGCAAGGTGCTTTCAAAAAGCCTTGACAAATACTTAACATATATATATATATATATATATATATATATATATATATATATATATATATATATATATATATATATATATATATATATATATATATATATATATATATATATATATATATATATATATATATATATATATATATATATATATATATATATATATATATATATATATATATATATATATATATATATATATATATATATTTATATATATATATATACTATATATATATATATACTATACTATATATATATATTACTATACTATACTATATATACGGTATATATATAGTAACTTCAAAAAATAGCCTTTATATATTCATGTGTTACTTACATTGTTTAAATTATGATTTTAACAAAGTGTTACTAGAATGGCATAAGGAATTTGTGATCTTTCATTCTCTATTCATTTAGTAAGAAGTACATTAAACAATTGTGGGTAAAAGATAAAAAAAACCCTGTTCCTTCAAATAAACAATAACCAATGTTCATTATCAATCATATTTTTTATCAGAAAGTGTTATTATATTAATGGAGTTAGGGAAAGGGTCAAAATTCTATGATGTAGTTCCTAGGATTAAACAAATCTCAACTGAAAGTTGAGATACCTATTTCTATAAATTTCCCTAAAATAATCATGTTTGTAACAAAAGAATAAAAGCCAAATGAACTCTAGCACCTTATATTCCAATATGGAAACCAAGAAAAAATATATTAAAAAGCAAGTGAAAACAAAACTTGACCAGGTAAAGAAAATAAAATTATAGAATCTATAGAAACAGTTTGGGTTAGGAAATATAAATCTGTATTAGAACTCTAATAGACCAGGAAACTAAAGGAACACTTGCAAAGAGTGTTTGCAGGAACTTCCATAGAGTGGAATAAGTCTGAATGATAAATCTGAGAAAATATGAAAGACCACCCTTTAGAATTTGGTGGAGCTGCACGTTGAGTTTATCCATTCAATTAAAGAAATATTCTGGGTTGGCATTTAAAATATGAGAACTGAAAAATCTCTGTGTTCTTCTGCCAATCAACTTTTATATCTAAGAGGAAAGCTTAGTTTTTAGTAGCAGTAGTTCTGTTCTCTGAACATTTGGCAGCAAATCAATCCAGGCTATAAAAATGGTAAAAGTAAATTATTTTTCAGTTAATAGAAGTAAACAAATGTCATGGGTCTTTGGTGAGGCAGTCGAAGGACAACCAAATGTAAGACACCAAGTCATTACAAAAAACAGATGTCTGCTTTTATTTAGTCAGAAGTGTTTTTAAAGAGGATGGTATAAAGTTGAGAAGCAGCCATTTAAGAAAAAATACTGTAGCAATTTAGTACTTTCTCCATAAGCTGCTTTTCCTGCCCATTCTCTTTTCATCCCGAGTGAATATATTCTTCTGAAATAGAAGAAAAGGAGACTAATGGCATTTCATTTGAATGATACTAAGAATTACTCAATTGTGAGATGGGTAGCATATAAATTTTCATTCCAGCATATGCTGAGCTGGCTACCCAGTGGTTATCATGACACTAACAAGGATATGCAATAGCTAATAGGTTACTCAAACTTTAAGATGTGTGGACATCAACTCGCAAAATTCCCCGTTACCCTGCAGTAAAAAAGGGATATTCATTGGGAGGGTCAAAATAATTGAAAATGTTATGTACATCACACACAAAGGACATCTTATTTATTCATTTAGCATTCATTGAATTTTTACTTCACTCAGGGTTTTGTTTTTTTAATTCCATTTGTATCCCGCCCTTCTCCGAAGACTCAGGGCAGCTTACAAGCTTAGCAGTAGCCTTCATTCTATGTATATGCCTGCTTATTAGGGCTTTCACACACACCCCAAGCGGCATTATTACAAAGTCAGCTTAATTGCCCCCAACAATCTGGGTCCTCATTTTACCTACCTCGGAAGGATGGAAGGCTGAGTCAACCTTGAGCCTGGTGGGACTCGAACCTGCACTAATTGCAGGCAGCTGGTGTTACTTAAGGAGGCATTAGCCCACTGCTCCACCAAGGCTCTTAAGTTTTAATGGCTTTTAATGAAAAGATGGTTGCAGCCATCCTTTTTTACCCAGTGGATGCCTTGAAAGTAAGCTTCCTTATATTTCTGAAAAATTATGTATTCATAAATGTGAGAATGTGTGATTGTTTGGTTATGTGACATCAAATCAATGTCAATTCTTTAGTAACGGCATAGTCTTTCTCCATAATGATTTGTCCTCAGCTTTGCCTTTTAGGATTCAGTGGTACATTCATTGAAGTTGTAATCAAGTCATCCATCCTGCTCCTTGTTGCCCTCTTCTCCTTCCTTCCTTCTTCCCAGAATTATCAACCTCTCATGGGAATTGCATCTTCATATAATGCATCCAAAAATATTAGGCAGAAGAAAATATTTATAGCTCAGAGTTGAACCGTGGGGTCCTTAGTGTTTCCGTAGCTTAGTTGTTTTCTTGCAGATATTTCATATTATCCAATTAAGTAATATCACTGCATTGATAAAATTACCTAGTTTGGTAATGAAACGTCTAGAACAACCAAGCTCAGAGAGCATGAAGGATCCCACAAAGATATTAGGGTTTGAACCTCTTCATTTGTGCCTCAAGTGAGAAGTTTGGTTTGGTTTGTTCAATAATTCATTTTCTGGCTACTCATAATATAGTATTCTCTAGTCTTTTCTAACACCCAAGTTTCTTTTCTTTCTTTTTCCTTTTTATTTTCTGGGTTTTTTTTTCTTCTCCTTTGCACCTTTCACTTTCTGTCTATTCTTCTTTTTTTGGCTTCTATTAGATTTTTAATATTAATAATATTAATATTATTTAATAAGGATTTTTAAAACCTTCATGAAATTACACATGTACACACACACATACTACACAAAGATCTCATAATGAGCACATTGAAACATGACGACACTGTTATGAAAAATTGTTCACTGCAAGCTGAATTCCTGAAAACTCTACTTTTTTCTATATACCATGAGAACTGCAAAATGAAGGGTCCTTTGTGCTCCCTTGAGTTTGGTTGTTTTATTGCAGACAATTTGTTACCCATCATCAATTTCAACACTGAACTACAAATATTCTCTTCTATCAAACTGCAAAATATGTGAATTATGCAAGTATTTTTAATACTTCATCACCTGAAATGAATCAGAACTATTGACAAGATATATCTCAAAAAAGAAACTATTTCTTGCTATGTATTAGCCACTCAGACTTTAATCATTAATGAAAGATGATGAACAGATATAAGCATAAGCTAAACACTTCTAAAAATAATGATCACATCGTTAATGCAATTTTTCATTCTGCAAATAAATGCAGAATGCCACTGCTGAAGAAAGCATTCAAACTAGCATGCTTGCAGTGACTTCTCAACCATTGAGCAAAATTCCACACAGCATAGATATGCATATACAACATATATTTCCCAATCTTTCTAAAAATGTGACTAGAATGGTTTTAAAATCCTGCTATTGAACAAGACAAGGGGTTAAAAGGAGTCATTCTTTGCCATCACACTAAACACACTTTGTTTGCCCTTTGTGTGTTCTGGGAAAGTAGAATTTAATAATATTTTCCATTTTGGAAGTAGGCTTTTAAGGTTAGGGATTAAATAATACTGTTAAAAAGGGTGCAAATTCTTTTTCCGGTACATTATATATCACTTGTACATATTCTTTGCTTGAAAGGGAAAAACAAATAATTATCACAGAATTATATGGGAAAATATAGAAATCAAGTCTGCATTTGGATCCTATTTTTTTCTTTGGGTTGAAACCCCCCCCCTTTTTTAAATGGAGGACATTTCAAGCCTCATTCCTGAGGATCATAAAATCTGTGTGAATAGGTAGTACTCAACTTACAACCACAACTGAGACAAGAATTTCCATTGCCAAGCAAAGCGGTTGTTTAGGGAGTAGTGCCCAACTTCATGACCTTTTCTGCCATGGTCATTAAGCGATTATTAAGCAAATCTGCTTCCCCCATTGATTTTGCTTGCCGGAAGCTGGCTGGGAAAGTTGCAAATGGCAATCATGTGACCGTGGGATGCTGCAACCATCATATATACATACTGATTGACAAGTGCCTGAATCTTAATGTGACTCTGGGGATGCCGTAATGCTTATAACTGCAAGGGTATGGATTGCCCAAAGCTATGTCTCAGTAGCAGAACTTAAAGGAGAACGACAACAAAAACAGATTGTTTTCAATACATTTTGCAATATAATTAAGCCTGCACTTATTTGTTATTTTGCAAAGATTTGATTTGAATCATTTCTGTTTCAAGGCCAAAGATAGAAGATACTATAAAGCACTGAAGATTTTAAGATGTCTGGCTTAACTTTTGGATTATGGTATTTCAAGGGTTAGACTAGCTTCCATATCCTGGTATTCTCCCCATGCTTTATATCTTTTGGCTTACAGTTGAAGGCCAATACCTCTAGATCAGTGATTGTCAATCTTGACAACTTTCAGATGTCTGGACTCCAGACATCTTAAAATTGCCAAGGATGAGAAACACTGATGTAGAGAATACCACAGATAAAACATTTCATGTAAAATGTAAACATTGTGGAATGATAAATTAGCTTTCGGAAATCAACAGCTGCAAAAAGCTTTCTTTCAGGTACCCAATGAAGATGTGTACAGACTCTTGTGTCTCACACAATATGAAGAACCAGTATCCTCTCCAAATTTTCACCCCGCTATTAGCATACAGATTTTCTGGATTCAGAATTGAGATTTGGTGTGGAACAAGGCACACTACTCCATGATTATATATGGAGAGTACAACAAACAGCTCCCCTTCCCCCCCCCCATTTATAACTCTAACAAGGTGAGAACACACAGAACAGGGTTTTCAGTGGTAGTTTAGTGTTGTATTTTCAGTGAGGGTTGCAATTAGGACCTTTTCTTCATACAAAGGGCATAATGACAGGACAGTAATATCATAAAAAGTGGGATTATGATTGCAGCAGGTCACACATATCATGATACAAAAGTGAACACCAATATTTTTCATTTTTTCCTATTATTTTCCATCTTTAAAACAATGAATTTAAGCAGTTTCTGATCCAATAATGAGGAAATGTACCGCTTAAATTCTATAGCATTTGATAAATACAAATAACAGAAAAAGTGACCCCAGTGTCACTCAGAATCTCTAAAAGTTTCTGAGAGTAGTTGTTTTGTCCCATTCCAAAAGCTCATTTAATATGAAAGCACACTCTTTCAAAGCTCTTCTTTCAACTAAAGAATTCCAGTTAATTATAATGTAAGCATAATGATGACATTTTTAATTTTGTGATCCATGACATTTTTTTTTAACTACTATATTGGTTCCCGGCGTTCTATACCCATTCAGATTTTTTGGATTTTGAGCACGGAGAACTATCACAGACAGACGGAATAGCAGAGGTCTTTCTTTTCAGAGTAGAATAATGAACTGGGGGCTTGTCATAACTTGAAAATGAATGAGACCTATGATGGCATACCTCTTGGGATTTAAAAGCCAAGTGTTCTTTGCCAAAGTAGGACTGGTGCTCATTTCTTGATTGCTCAGATGGGCTCTCCTGTGGTTTAGCTTCACTGAAAAGCAGATCTTGATTGGCAGATTCATTACATAGCTTATTATGATTGCAGTTGAGATGACAGCCAATTGTCTGCTGAAGGGTCATGGTAGCTGGAAAAGGACAGTCCTCTATAGCCTCACAAGCAAGCAAGCATTTTCCACCACCATCAGGGATGGCCATGCTTCCATGATGAATACTGCCTGGATTGTCATCTTGCTGCTGGTCAGGACTACCTTCCTCTTCTGAGTTGAACTTTTGCAGCAGAAGCTTATTTCTATGATTTCTTACACCATTGGTTCGCAAAGCAAAAATTAGGTCAACAAGACTAAGAAGAAAGGAGAAGCCACCAAGTCCCCAAATGAAAAGCATCATTATGGATTTTTCAGTTGGCCTTGAGATGTAGCAATCAACAAAACTCGTGCAAGGAAAGCGGTCACAGGAAAAACGCTTTGGAACAAAAAATCCAAAGAGATAGTAATGACCAGTTCCAAAGCCAGACTCTATCAATATTCTCAGAATAAGATGAACTATATAAGACCTGGAAAAATCCAGGACAGCCATTTCCTTTCTCCTGCCAATTTTTCTCTTTCTTGCTACACTTTTGAAGTTCTTTGTGATTTTGCAACCAGTTAAAGTCTTACTTTCTTTGAACGGAGAATAAGGGGAGGAAGAGGTGTTTACAACATGCCTGACCACACTGTGTAATACACAGACACCAAAAACAACATAAGGGAGGAGGACAGACAAACTCTGAATCAGCCAGAAACGAAAGTGTGATACTGGAGCAAAGAGATCATAACACACATTGGAGCATCCTGGTTGCAATGTGTTGCAGATGAAGCGTTCTTGCTCATCTTGATAGAGAGGATAGGCTGCTAAGAATATCACCATAAATCTCAAGAAGACCACAGTTGCTAACCAAATCTTTCCTAGAAAGGAAGAACAAAAACGGGGGGATTGTTAATAATAGGGCAGCAGATTTCTTATAAGAGTTTGGTATGAAAATATCAAATATGTGTGAACATCTCCAAGAGAAAGTTTGAGCCAGCTCTAAAACTGATAGTTATCAAGCCCATGAAAGAAATATTAGAGATATTTAAGGCAAGATTGTCTTAATCTTCTTTGGTTTCTGAGCTAGCAAGTTTAATTGCTGGATGGAAGGAGCAGATGAAAATGTTTTTTGGACATAAATTTTTAAAAATGAATAAAATGTGAAGATGCTTTTTTCCAAAATCAAACTGGGTTTTTTTCTTTGAAAATATTTCACTTCTCATCCAAGAAGCTTCTTGAGTTCATGGATCTTCAGTTCTTGAAAGAGAAATGAAAAGTTTTCAAAGAAAAAAACCCCAAAATGTCCAGTTGCCTTTTGGTAAAAAAAACACCTTTGGGCCAACCATGACCTGGATATTTGAGAACCTCCAACAAACTTCTTGGTAAAACAAGTTTGTGATTAGTTTAGAAATGTCTTTGAAATACTCCTATGCAGTGGCGTAGCGTGGGGGGTGCAGGGGGGGCCGGCCGCACCGGGTGCAACATCTGGGGGGCGCTCGCACTCGCAGCTCTCTGCCCCTGCCTGGCTCACTCACTCTCTCTCACTGCAGTGCTGGCTGTGCGAATCCAATCCGAGCCACCGGGTCGCCGCCCACTGTGGAGGGGGGGTGCCAGGCGTGCGGTGCGGTTAGGGGGCGCAAATTACTTGCATCGCCCCGGGTGCTGACAACCCACGCTACGCCACTGCTCCTATGTCCCAAACATGAATAAGAATACTCGTGTTTAATTTTAAAAAGGTGCATTTTCTTGGAGAAGATATGAAATAGTCAATCATTTGGCCTAGCACAAATTCTGGTATAATTTTTTTCTTGAAAAGGAAAGGTATACATGCCCCCAGAATTAATCTGGACCTCTTCAGAAGGTTTATTACACAGCAGTTTTGGAAGGCCAATTAAAAAAAAACACATTATGAGCTGAGATTGTATCCCTATGGACAGGGGGCCATTGAAACTATAGCTCACGTCATACTATACTGCATATCCTGTAAGGACTCACAGATTCAATTTATAACATCTTAACCGAATAAAATATGTGGGAAATACTGATCGTTTTTATGTGCAACTACTGTTATCAGATCAGTATGAAGTAGTTTCTCTGAATGTGGCCAAATTCTGCTATGCTGCATGTGAAATTAGGCAAATGTTAACAGCCCATTGTTAATCCATCACCATTCACAATATTTTTTTTAAATATTATTATTATGTTAATGTTTTTATTTGCTGGTCTGTGACTATGATAACAATATATAGATTTATTGACTGTAGTTTTAAGTGTACTTCTTGTCATTTTTTCAAAAAAAAATAAGGCATTAACTAATAGATCACCAAACCTATAAAGAAAATAATGACTATGGTGGAAAAATACCCACTCATTTATTCAGATGACTTACTATTTTAATCATTATTCTGCACCATTCCTATAAGGTTAACCCAGGTTTAAACAACCTATCATGCATGACGTATTAAGACCCTGTCCTTCAGACAACTTCACTGTAGCAAGTAATGACTGAAAGGTTAACTAAAGTTAACAGCTAAACAAAAGTATATACCTTACAAATAATATACTCTTATGTACTCACCTATAATCGTCACATTGTAGCTTAGAGCAATGAAGAGAATACCAAATGCATCTGAATTCTCCATGCTGAAACGTGATTGCCCAGTTACTGAATCTATAACAAAAATCTCTGCATTCTCAAAACCTACAGAAATCTAAACAGAGAGAGCAAACGAGAAACACTGAAAAGATGGCCAGAGTGTGGAATGAAACAAAGCTTCACAACTTTGCAGAGCGGAGCCAGCCTTCTTTAGAAAACATAGCGAAGGACATTTGTTGCTCTCACCTCTGCCCCAACAACTGCACAAAGACAAAAGGCAACAGGGATTATCCTGGCTATTGTCAGCTTTCCTTACCCTCTTGATGGGATTCCAGGTTCCTAAAATTACTGGGATAGTTAAGCGGTGAAAGATAAATTGAGAGGAGAAGAAATAATAGAACAAGCCTTCTTTGCCCGGGTGAGAGAAATAAGTATCACAAGGAAAGAGGATTTAGCAACACCAGCTGCCAAAGTCCTGATGATATTGTTTCTGTATCGGCCAAAGTCTTTGAAATAGATATGAAAGACAATTCCCCAAAGCCATTTGGATTAAGCGGTGAGACACAGAACTCATGAATGTAGCCACATGTTTCTTTTTCCATAATGGTTTCTTTTGTTCCCCCAAAAAAGGTTCTAACCTTGATGATGCCTAACCTGCCTAGCATTAGGAATGCGTAAAACATTATGGATTTGAAACATTTTGAGCCTGAAACACTGCACCAAATTTGAGCCTGAAATACAACTGCTTCAGTTGTTCTAACTATCCTGGAAGCATTTCAAGCTCAAATTCTCAGTACAGACTTTATGATGCTTGAAACACAGAACATCTCCAGAATGATCAGAATGGCAGATCTGAATTTAAATCAATATAGTTTGAAATAAAAAAACTGGATCACCTGACCCAACACTTCAAATATTGGTTAACCCAAACTTTAAGAACAAAGAGGGTTTTAATTTGTCTAGGTTCTGAGTTCAGTAGTGCTTGGCGTATGGCTTAGCAGCAATTTAGTGTTACAATGGAACCTCTAAAAGTACTTATGATCCAGTTCCAAACACCAGCATTTGCCATGGTCATGTGGATGCATTTCAGATGCTCAGGAACCAGCCCACATTTACAGTATATACAGATACATTATCAGCAGCATCCCATGTTAATGTAAGTACCATTTATAGTCTTTTTTGCTATTTTCCCAAAGGTTTATTTTAAAAGGCAACTGGGCTTTGTTTTTCTTTGAAGACATTTCACTTCTCATTCAAGAAACGTCTTCTTCAAAACTGAAGAAGATTGTTGGATGAGAAGCAAAATGTTTTCAAGGAAAAACAAAGAAAGCCTAGTTGCCTTTTGAAAAATCACCTTTGGGGCAACCATGACTTGGATGACTAAGGATCTCCATAATTTTTTGCTGATTTATTGATAATGCATGGCTTATACATATTGAAAGGAAGAAGTAAAATAAGAGCGTTTTATATATTTGAAGCCTCCATTTGTACTGTTAAAAAGAGGGAAGTTCAATGCATACGGTATGAAACTTTGTGAAGAAACTGTTTGGTGTTTCTCTGGATTCAAGAGATAGAAGGATGGAATCCTAACAGAGCTTCAGTTTTTGCCAGAAAGCCAAACACTGAAAGATGAAGGTAAACAAACAGGTTGCCCCAAACAAATCAGCTTGCCATAAATTCTGTTTTTCTCTAAATGGTCTTTCCTATAGATGGGAACTGTGCCTCTACAGAAACTCTGCTTTTTTCTCAAAAGAATTCAAATAATGGCCAATAGTGCTCTTTAACTGTTGTTAAAGACTGAAAGACAGAGAATACAATATAAGAAGATAAATTTGTTCCAGATATGAGTGTTATGTCTCCCTCATTAGGTGGGAGTAAACCTGAGTATTTAATACCTAAGTAAATTTATTGTTTTGTAATGATCAGCAAGAATGAAAAACGAACTAGCAGTTATCCTTTCCCAGAAAACAGGTGGACCTTTTTTCTAAAGATATACAAGGCAGTAGAATTCTACTTTTTATAAAGTTTAACAGGCCTTTGAAATAAGGTTTGTGTATATGTGTGTGTGTGTGTGTGTGTGTGTGTGTGTGTGTGTGTGTGTGTGTTTGTGTGTGCATATTGTTTGGGCATTTTCCTAATGTTTCCTTATTATTTCAGTTATTTTCCTTGTTTCTTATTTTCCTTTTTAATGAGATTATTTTCATTTCCTTAATGAAATCAGTACATTCAGAGTGCCATGACTGAAACAGCACCAGACTCTTCACAAATACAAGGCCTATTGTATAATTTTCTAGAATGAACATCTATAGCGGTATATAGGAATGACCTTGGGAGCATAGCCCACAATTGCCTAGTGCAAGGGTGTCAAACTCAATTTCATTGAGGGCCGCATCAGCATTGCGGTTGCCCTCAGGGGGCCAGGTGGGTATGGCCAGGGTGGGTGTGGCCTACTGGGTGGGCGTGGCTAGAGTGCCTACGGCCTACTGGGTGGGCATGGCCAGCTCTACATCATTTGCATAAAGGGTGCCTATGGGGGCCTGGGCAGGAGTGGGACAGATCTGAGGGTCTCTGGCAGAAGGAGGGTCTCTGGGCCAGGGCCAAGGCAGTGGGGGCCATTCCCTCATTGTTTCCAGGATGGCTTCGCGGGCCACATGAAACCACTTCGCGGGCCGGATCTGGCCCCCGGGCCTTGTGTTTGACATGTCTGGCCTAGTGGGTGGAGCAAGAGGCTCAGGAGGACCCTAAGAGGACCCTCCTTAAATTATTATCTGGTCATAAAGATCATAAAAGCAGGAGAATCAAACTTTCCGATTTGCATGATTCTGTTAATGTAGCTTTACAATAAAGTAGAATTGGCTTATTAAGCAGCATTTCATGTCTGGTCTGCCTGCTAGGGCTGACATCATCTCACAAAGAAAGTGAAGTTGCTGGACACATTTGAAGTCTCAGCTGGCAACTTTTCCTAAGAATTCTTGACTTTAAAATCCAGAGGTTCAATCCTTCTCCCACTCCTCAGCCTTTCATCTACCCGTCTTTATGCCATCTTGGTTGCCGAGATAGAAATATCTAAGGTAGAAAAGAAATGGGGAGAATCTGTGCTTCTCTGTGCCTCAGATTACGTTTGCAGTTATTCACCCAAAAATATTTAATTTTGTTTGCCGGGAAGGAGGAGGACTCACAGCCAACCTGACATGAACCTGCATATTTCAACTTATGGGAAATTTATTCTGTTATCTGTTATCCAATGATGTGTGACATTTTACCATAGTTTTATGTGGGGGTTTTTTGTAGCCATTGAAGTTACTATTGAGCAATACCTTATGACATGATTTTTTCCCCATGAGCTCTTAATAGGCAGAAAGCTCAACACATACAAGAATTGGTTACCCCATTAGTATCTATTCCACAAAGACCATCTGCAGCATTTTTTTCCAAAAAGAGACTGGGGTTCCAAAATATTTAATTAGGCATATGTATAAACCCAACTTATTAATAATTTAATTAAACAAATGAGTGAAAGAATAGTTCAATTTGGGAATGAGGGAAACACATTGTATGTACAGTATAAAGCCCAAGCATATAAGAACAGGGTGGAATCTAAGCCTTTCAATACAGGAGACAGGGTATACCTTTCCACCAGTTTCCTGCAGTCCCTACAACCCTCAAAGAAATTAGGGCCAAAATTTGTGAGACCCTTGCCTATCAAACACATCATCCACCCAGTCACAGTGGAACTGGAACTCCCCAAAACACTGAGGCAGATCCATCCTGTATTCCATTGCAGTTTGCTAAAACCTGAAATAGGTTCGCCGTTAAGGCCGGCGACAGCCCCCACCCGACAACCTATTGTGGTTGAGGGTGAGCAGCATTTTGAGATTAAAGAAATCCTAGATTCACAAAGACATCATAGGGCAATCCAATACTTAGTAGCTTGGAAGAACCTTCCCCAGTCTCAGAATGAGTAAGTAAGAAGCACATTAGGGCCCCTAGATTTCTCAAGAGTTTTCATGCACATTATCCTGACAAACCCGACTAATTGATATTTTGTATTTTTTAACCCTATTATTATTTTCTCTTCTCCAGGTGGACCTGCTCTCATTTTAAGGGGGGCGGCATGTCAGACCCTCAATATATTTTCAAGGCATTTCTATTTCACTTCATTTTGGGTGCCGATATTCTGGTGGGAGGAGGGAGGTTTGTGCCAAGAGGGAAGGGAGATAGTTTGGGGAGCCTAAAATTTCCTTTGCTTTGTTCTATCCTCCTTGAAGTACCTTTCCTGGGGTGTGAAAGAAGGGAGGAATGTGACTGCTGCCATCTGCCTTATCTCCAGTTGGATGGGATGGAGCCATGGAGGAACTGACAGCCTTGAGAACGGCGCCTTATTGCTGGTTTCCCACAATTTAATACCTATGGATTGGCTAAATCAAACCGACCGGTTGGACATTGAGGAGGGGTTTGAAAGGGCACTTTTAATGCAACGGTTCACGTTGTAAAACTTCAGATCCTGCCTTACCTTCCTGCTGTCATTAACTCTCAATAAAAGTTCCTTTTGAGACAATGCCAGTTCCAAGAGTTCTGCTTTTTTGGGAGAACTAATTGAAGCAGACCCCAAATATATTTTCCATGGTCATGTGGCCAGGACTATATTCTGAGATACACAAAATGCCTTCCCACTGAAGTGGTATTTATTTATCTACATGCATTTTCTTGTTTTCTAACTGTTAGGTTGGCAGGAGTTGGGGCAAGAATTCTATTTTTAAATAATTTTTAAAAGTAATGTAGCTTGCTATAACATAATATTAATAAGAAAACACATCTAAGATATTTCCTTTTTTTTAATTTGTAGTGCAAGAAACATAACCAAGTTAAATCACAGAATCAGTACTAGTTGAAGAATGTTGAAAATTCTCCTATGCAGAGGTAGAATCCATTGCACAAAGCTAAAACAATATCCAACAGTCTAAACAAGACTGAGCAAGGTTTTATGGAATCTACTTGAAATCTTAAGTATCAGACTGTATGTACATACATACAATAAACAGACTGTACAATCTTTAAGGTTGCTTAATAAACCACAAAATTAGAATAAATGCATTGAAAACTTTACATAAAGCAAACGTTTCTCTTTCTGTCATCCCTTTCCCTAAATCCACCTGCCTAATAATTTTTTTTGCTGGAAAAAAAACCTGTTCTGCAAAATCTCAAAGCAATAAAATTTTCTTCACAGTTTGCATTTTGTTTAAATTCCTATACACTGAAAAACCCATTTTTAAACAGCTTTTATTCCAAAATCTAACACTTGTTTTTATTATACACACATACTCATGCCTCCGCAGGTGTATGTATGTGGTGCATGTCTGTGCATACACATACACATATAGTTCTCTTTTCTTCTATGGATCCCAGAACAAAAACTTTTTTTATTTTTATTTTCTCTTTTATATAAACAGATTGGTTTCCATTTAAAGTAAACGTATAAAAAACTTGAGGCTATTGCTTGCAAGATTGAACCAGGAAGTGAAGAAAGTCAACTATTTGGGCCATACAAAAGAAGATTCTCACTCTCCACTCTTTCGTTGCATTTCTCTCACTTGATTCTATCCAATCTCTAAATGATTTTTTTTAAAAAAAAACCTTGCAAAAGAACTATTCTACCTAATGCAATGTCTGCACATTGGCTCAAGCTTCACTGTCACCTGAATCTTTTCAACAACTTACAGTAAGAAAAAATAAACCTATCTGAGAAAAGGTAGGAAGGCACATGCAACCACATATAATACAGAGCACCAGTACTGACAATGCACCTCATGGCAACATCATGAAACTGGTTGCTATAAATTAAAAAAAAGGGGGGGGAAGGAGAGGAAAACAAAATTATGGTCAATCACCTGATCTTATATACTTTGGGTTCAGCACTGTCAATCAATCAGTTTTACAAAAAAAAATACAGTAAAAGCACACAAGAAACGACAATATCCATAAGAATTAAGGGGTGGGGAGCTAATAAAACAGCTTATGAACAAAAGCATATCCAAGTATGAGGGCAAAAGAAACAGACTCTCTAATCAGAGGCTCATGTTGTGCTACCACAGTATTGCCTTCTCCACGGTTGTTTCAGAGGAGAAGGCAACCTCAATCAAAAAGCAAAAAAGTATGCAAAACCATTAGAAGATATTGAAGAGGACCTCAAAACATGCCCAAATTCTTTCTTATTGTACTTCTTTCAACTTTCTTTTGTGATGTTGGTTTTCATACTGCTGTTAAGGGCCTTTTCTTCTTTCTCCTCCTCCTCTTCAATGATACTTGCATTGGTTTCTGTTGTAATAAACAAATCTTCTTTCAAAGTCTTTTTAACGAGTCCCTATAGTTATTCTTGTGTGCTACACAAAAGGGGAGGCACTGTAAAGGCAGATCTAAAAATAAGGGGGGGAAAAATCACCAAAACCAACCCTCCCACCCAAAGTTGATGATAGAAATAGTGCTTCTAGAGTCTTGTATTACAGATTTCACTGTTAGGAGAGAACAGCAGGAGACCATCTAACTTCAGCCAGATTGTCTGAACTGACTGATCGTTTCTTTGCAGATTTCCTGAATTCCTTGTATTCACACAAGCGAGATATGGCCTGTAAGAGAAGGGAGAATGAAGAGGGTCAAACATACACAATTACCTGATTTAGTGAAACCTCCAGATTCAAAGTTGGCCCTTTACCATTACAACACATCCAAGTGTGTGTCAAGACCTGAACCAAAATATATTCTAGTAACACAAATGCATGGAATCCAGTAAGATATAGCTAAGATATTGGACCAGGAGCTGGGACATCCTCCAATCATGGCAGATGTTTGGATGGCTTTGGGTCATTCATCCTCTTCCAGTCCAATTTACTCCACAGGACCAGGAAGAAGCAGAGGATGGAATGCTATGGATGCTTCCTTCAGCTTCCACTGGAGTGGTAGGACGCAAATCTATCAAACAAATCGATCTTTCCTTTCTCCAGGTCATGAAAAAAAAAGCTGAGGATCCCAACCCTCTTCACCCTACTGCCTGAATACATCATGGCTGTTTAAACTTTATAGATGCACTTTTAAACAGTCTGCTTAGTAATCCAAGGCATGAATGAATCAATAAACTGTTCCCAATAAACTCTACGTCATTTGGGAAATGAACCTGGAATAGAGAATAATGGATAATAATTTTTGAAAAAGACTCTCAAGGTAGCAAATTAACACAGATCAATACTTTCTGGTGGTAACAAACAAAAGTATAGTTTGATGCATTTGGGAATTGGCGTAAAATAAAAGGAGATCCTATTGTAATGTTCAAAAGTAAGATGATCATGAGTCTCACCTCAAGTTTACATGCTCTTTCCCTGCTGAGGGGTTCTAAAGGAAAACTCAGGTTGTTTGCTTCTGCTAAGGAGCGCAAATCAAAATAATACTTAGCATAAACACTTGAGGGAACGTTGATGTTGAACTGCAGCAACTCAAGGAATTGGCGCTCCAATTCATTCCTGAGAAATAAATAACAGGAAAATACAAAATTTTTATATATCTCACCTCACAAGAGGCTGAGCCAAGTGAACATCGAACAAATAAAATGTAACAGGTTTTTTTTATAGCAAACTCCTGGAAAGTTAATCTGTCTTCTCTTTGTGTCTATCTTCCTTATATGTTTAAATTAAAATGATGTCTTTCATAATCACTATAATATTATGGAATTGCTCTCTTAACTAGAGACATACCCTATCCTTTTCTTACATAGTGTTTGCTGGAATTGACGAGCTTTTGTTTGTTTAGTTATCAGAAATGTTAGAGATAAACTAAGTTAGTTAAATTTATTTCATTATGACCATAATTTGAAAATAACCATAATTTGTTTATCCACAGGGAATCTAGATTCAGCTAATTTGGTTGTATCTAACATTGTTTATCTCATGTATTTGTATTTACAAGCAGTTTTCAATTTATGACAATTAATTTAATTACCAAAGTTTTGATCACGTGATTAAAATTCATATGCATGTATTTATGACAGTTGCAGCATCCTAGGATCATATGATCATCATTCACAGCCTTTCCAGCCAGCTTCCGGGCAAGCAAGGTCAAAGTGAGAAATTTGATTCGCTAAACAACTACTTGATTTATCTAACAACTGCAGTGATTTGCTTAACAGCTATGGTAAAAAGGTCATAAAATCTGGCTTGACTCACTTAACAGTTGCCTTGGTTGGCAACAAAAATTCTGTTCCCAATTGTGGTCATAAGTTGAGGATTACTCATATAAGCCACTATTTAAAGAAATTCCTTCAAAAAAATTCAACATGCTAACAATCTCTGTAAACACAATGATTAATTCAATTTATAGCTCACTATACCAATGGAAAGATTTGGACTTCAGAATCTATACAATGAGATCCATACAAGACTTTTACAAAAACTGTGATTGGAATTTATTTTACCCATGCAGTACTACTATGGCTGTATTATTATTATCCTTATCATTTTTTCTACTACCTTCTCTGATGCTTATATTACCTTGTTGTTCGGATGTACACTTATTGTTTGTATGTACACTGATTATATTACCTTGTTGTTTGTATGTATACTGAGAGCTTATGCACCAGACATAAATTGCTTGTGTGTCCAATCACACTTGGCCAATGAAGTATTCCATTCCATTCCACTGATGAAAATGGGATTTCTCTGAAAGTTTGAATTTGTTGTTCCCCAACTTTTTTTGTTCCCAGACTGAACTACCTTTTATTAATCATACTGCTCTGTATGTCTAGAGGCTGTTTTATTTCTAATGTTGTAAGCCACTCACTCACTTCAAAGGGACATGGGCAGCAAATATTAATAAATAACTTTCTCAGCCTCTTTACAAACTTTCCCAGTGCATCAGTTATCAAACAAATAAGCAAACATGGGGCTGAACAATAAACTCACATGTCTTCAACTGTGATATCTTTCAGGATCTGACAGTAGTCCACATTCCACACAGCTTGGTCATCCCAAACTTTGGATGCAAGTAGGATTGCACCAAGCACAATTCTTTTCCAGTTTGATGGACAAATATCTATCTCTGCATAAGTTAGCAATCTTTCAAGATATACCTGAAAAGACATATGAAAGTATGAGTTCATGCATTTCTCTAGCTGGATAGAAATGAGGAGGAGGAAAAAACAATTACACCCTCTTACCTGAGTTATCTTTAAATGGAAAATTGTTTCCAACTGTACAACCAGATAAATAATAGGTCACAGTTAATTAACAACATTCACTTAAGATTCAACTGTATAGCTTTCACTGCAGTTTTTTTGTAAATATTGCACTCTTGGTGCAATAAATATTGCACTCTTAGTGAACTCTTGGTGTTTAAAATAACCAGCATGATAATTATTTTAAAAGCTTTTCTAGCACGAGTTTACCATGGATCACATTCTGAAGCAGGCTTGATTATTAGCTGATCTGCAAACTCCTATATTGAAAGCATCTGAAAATCAGCAAAGATGTTAATGTAATCAACATTAAAGAGTAGAAGGCAATATGGGAGGGGGGCAATGGAGAAATCTAACAATGCAATTTTAAAAAGCAGCACAAGTACAGCAATCATGTTATATATAAAATGGATAAGGTTTTGTGCCATGATAATGTAGCTCTGCTTTCATCCATTTTCTTCTCTTTGCCTCTCCACACATAATGTTGTTTTACCACTGGCATTCCATACAGCTGAATGCTTTTATTCTACCATGCCATGCACAAGAAGTAACTGTACTGCTTAAGTTGACAGCAACAAGAATCTTATATGCACAAAAAAAGGCACACGGATTCCCACAGTGGAAGAGCAGATGGAAAGGTGATGGGAGTTAACAACGATGGCAAAATTGATTTGTTTTAATTAAAGAAAATAATTTATCTAGTTTTGTTTCTACATGGAAATCACTGCTAAACCTTTTGCTCAATACTGGAAAAAAATGAAACTTTGAGTTTAGGTTTCAAAGATTAGAATGGTTTTATCATTATAGAAATGGCTTGAAATGTTGTGAAATGTAAAGCAAAAGGCTGAGGTTGTATTATTTTTTATAATCTACTGCAGCGATGAATGTCAGAAGTTATTTATTTTCTTTTTGTTTGCACTTTTTTCTTTCTTGTTTTTATAACTTTTGTATCCTGTCTATTTTTTATCATATAATGAAACTTAATAGAAATGTATTAATACAAAAGAAATAACGATATTGCCAAGCAAGCAAACTATAAAGCTATTTGCTTAAAAAAATTGTACTGACGTTACATTAGCACCAACAAAAATGAATTCTGATCTCTGGCTATGTGCTGGATTAATAGTAGCAGTCACCTAGGGAAGAGTATTAAGATTTACTAGACGTGACCCTTATTTATTATTAGGTTTGATTAATCATTGTTTCTTCAGATGATCTAGATCAGGGGTCTCCAACCTTAGCAATTTTAAGACTTGTAGACTTCAACTCCCAGAATTCTTCAGCCAGAGAGGCTGACTGAGGAATTCTGGGAATTGAAGTACACAAGTCTTAAAGTTGTTAAGGTTGGAGACGCTTGATCTAGATCAGGGGTCGGCAACCTTGGCTCTTTTATGACTCGCGGACTTCAACTCCCAGAATTCCTGAGCCAGCTATGCTGGGAGTTGAAGTCCGCGAGTCATAAAAGAGCCAAGGTTGCCTACCCCTGATCTAGATGTATGGCTATCAGAGTGTGCAACATGCCTACAAATTCTGCTAACTTGAATTTACTAGCAGAAAATATCTAGACAACATGAAATCTGAAAGAGAACAGATTTAGTGAAGGTAGAAGAATGATACAAGATGTGAACTAGATCAATTTTTGGTAGTATCTAGAACCAATCTAGGAGAACATAATTACTGAAGAAAAGAAAATTAGCAAAAAGGAGAGTAAAAGTAAAATGACTACCAAAAGAAAATATACATATCCTATATGAAAATTATAATAAAGACAGATTTACCTCCCAATATAATTTAATTTTAATAATTTAATAATTTAATTTCTATACCGCCCTTCTCCCGAAGGACTCAGGGCAGTGATGAATAGAAAGTGGCAGTTCTGAATAGCTACAGGAAATTTACATATATTATATTTAATTATGGCTGCCTTTTTCTTGTAGCATTAAAACCAGGTTTAATTGCAAGAATTTAATGAAAAGCATGGATAGCAACTCATCAACCCACTCTCCTTTTTCTGAATCTTTTTTTGCTATATTTTCAGCAAAGTATAAGCTCACTGACCATTAAAGCTATAACAAATTCTGCTGGTTTTAACAGAGATTGTGCAGGCAGTTCTGAATTGCAGAAAATTTTCAAAATACCATTTTAACTTCATTAGCCAGAATGGGAGCAACATCTATTCATCCTAATAATTAAATCATAAGCTTCCATCAATTTCTTCTACTTACCCTGAACCTAAAGCAAGTCAGAACAAACTTCACCAATTGGAATAAACAAAGAAAAAATACATGAGAAATCTGATGCCTTAATTTAGAAAGCCACCCTTTGAAAATACTCTGATTTAATGCTAACTTTGTAATAAGTAGGGGAATGTGTGCATGCTAAACAATTCCAAATAACTTACAAACACAGCAACAGACAGCAGGGTTTAAATATGTAATAGTGGAAATTTATTCTGAACTGAGAGGGACCAAACCATCTCTTATTACATGGATTACCTACATACAATCAGATACATCCATTCCTTTTTCTCTCCATTTTAAACTTCCGATGGAAGGGAATAGTCTGAAGAGGAATAGAAAGCAGCCTTGCTTCTGCAAATTCAGTTCTTTCATAAACATTATCTCCAAAGATGGTACTTTTTGAAGCCAATGCTACAAAACTATTTTGGTCATAGTGGAGTATGACTGAAAACTTCTATCCTAGATTCAATTTTTTAAAACATCAGACTCCTACATGGGCCAGTTAAGCAGTCCTTCAAATAAATATCAGTTATTATTAATGCCCTTGACAGTTGTCCAAGACTGTTTGATTGAAGCGATGCTGATGTATAAGCAAGTTCAGAAATATAAAAAGTTTCAACCTATAACAATAACCTATAGGATCCTGCATATTGATACCCCACTCCCATTTGTTGAATATTAATCAAAAGGCAGGGCAGCCAGTAACAATATCTCTTTGCAGAATCAAGAAATAATCTAAGCCAGGGTGTTTTTAAATTAATTAATTAATTAAATTCTATCTACAATGCTGTAAGTAAGTCTCTTTGGGGAAAAATGGCTTTTTTACAGCATCTGCCACATAGGGAGTTCTTATCTTTTAAGGCCAGTATTTCACCATTGAATTATGGTCCTCAACAAAAATCAAGTCTGAAGGGAAAAGAGGAAAGTAAAATCTACTTTTTTTAATGGTAGCAACAGTTATGTACGAAAGTTCCCTAACCCAAAATAAATCTTGTACTTTCTACCTTTCCCCCTTATAGTTCAAGTTCCTTTTTTATTTTAATTAAATTTTGATCAAGTAGAAAATGGTAAAAACAATATCATTTCATCCCCCATTATTTTATTCTTCAAATACCCCTGTAATAAGATTAAGGTTAGAATTTTAGTTATTTGTAATTGCTATATGACACATCTATATGCAATATTCTATATTGTAGCATGTCCAGCATGTGTTTACAATATTTAGTACATCACAGTAAATGACATGAATTAATATCATAAAACAAACTTCAAAAACTAGATGAAAATCAAAGTCAAATATTATATAAAATTGTGACTTGCCCAGAATTTATAAAATAGATAATAAATAAAAGAAATAAACATGACATGACATCAAGATAAAATTTAGACAGCTGTCTAAAATAGCTTCTATGGAAAGAAGACTAAAGGTTAAAGAATGCATAATATAAATATGTACTAAAGAGCACATGGATCACTGTGGTCAGATTAGACCTCGCCAAAAAGGGGCATCATTGACAAATTAGGGATATATGATTTAAAGCTTACTACTGCACAGCTCTCAAAACAAAGCAGGGTCAAAGTAGGCACTTGTTCATTCATGGGAAGAAATACCCCACTCTGGAGTAGAAAAAGCCCCTACTGGTTGGCCACAATCTTCCCAGACCATCAACCCCTTTGACTTCTCAGGATTAAGTTCTAGGTCTGCAATTTTGTCCAAGCAAGAACCAATTTCAAAGGTTGGCACCTTTGATGGTGGTGGAAAAGAGAAGTAGAATGGAGGGGACATCTAGTTTCATAGCTTCTGACAAACACACCCACGTAAATAAAATGGAGTACCAAAGGGAATCCTTAATGTAGGAATAGAATCATGGCAAGATAGTGTCTCCAACTTTAATTCTCTAACATGATCCAGAAGACTAATATGATATTATTCAAAATTGATGTGATATCACCAAGCAAAAACAAGCATTTCCTATTCACCATTCTTAAGAGTTTGTCTATCAGAACAATAAATGTGGTCTTCATGTTATAATCCAGCCCCAGACTAGATCAAAATAGATCTAGAAAATCAATGCTTAGATTTGTTATTTTAATTAAAGGGGGCTCTCTGTTAAATGTTAGCAAAAGCCCGAAGGCGACGTAATGCTTGTACAGAGTTTGAAAGCACACCTGTTTTTTTTCTTTTTTTAACTAAATAGAAGACATGAAGATAGGGCTGTAAGCTAGATTGGAGCCATTGATTTAACTTTTTACAACCCCAATGATCTCAACAAAAATGAAGTCCCCTTATAAATAGTAACTGCAAATGTGGGAAGGGATGTAGCAGATTCAGTTTCAATGATTTAACATTCCTTTTTCTGATGTACCATCATTCCAATCTGCTTTCTTTTTTCCTAGCTCTTTATTTAAAGAAGTACCATTAAGGGTGAAATATACCTCCAAATGAAAAGCTTACCAATTACTGAGCTTGTAAGTTATTTTGGAAATAACTTATATAAATCATATAACATGTTTACCAAACTTTCTTAAAAAAATAAAGTTATTATTTAACTTGAGAACCTTCAAAATCAATCATTTCTCCAGATAGCATTATTACCATCATTCAGGGGAAAAAGGAAAGGAAAGGATCGTTTAAATGCTACATTTTATGAAGGAAAAAATGTGCAAATTAAGAATTGAACTACAATGCTATATTACAAAATCAAATAAGCTCAAATATCAGTCTTTGACAAGCCTTTATAATAATAAAAAATAGTTTAATGCAACAATTAATTATCAAGGAAAAAACAATAAAGACAGTAAAATAACATATAATTACAAACTTTGCACAACTGTATGACTTAATTATATTAAAATAATTGGCCACCTGGTATATGAGAATAGATCTAGAATCCCTTAAAAATTAGGAGATCAGGGCAAATATTGCATATTATATATATATATATATATTTCACAATAAGATAGCTTGAAATAAGGCGGGTGAGTCTCAGAAAGAAAGATTGCTGAAAATTCTTAGTCTGCAGTAGATAGTGGAAAAGAAAGAACTGTTAAATCTACCCACCAAAGCCTATCTGTGAGGTAGACAAACTGTTTTTAAAAATTTAAAAACAAAAAGACAAGAAAAATAGTAAGCAAATGTTAAGTATATTCAAAATATATGAAAGCTAAATGTATCATCAGTATTTATATGTATCTAGTCTTTCCTCTTTTATACATGAAGTCATGGGTAGATGAATCTGATATGTGATCTTAACTCCAAATACAAATCTTAAACTGATGATCTAAAATTAGTTGTATTTTAAGGACCAATCATGATCTTTTGTATACTCACCAGGGTGACAATTGCACATTCGGCAGTTAGTTGAGCAGCACTGAACAACGTCCGAACAAAGCGATAAATCTGCTTCTGTTCAGGTTCATGTTTGTCATAATCTGGTGGCACTTCAGATTTCTGGGGAAATAATATTATTAAAAATGAGAACATGTTACACATAATTTGGGAAGAAGTGGCAGATGTAAAGGGCGGAGAAGTAGCAGAATCCTTATCATGAATTCCAAATTTTCCTTAGTGTCCTTATGTAACTGAGCTTTACCGAAAGGGGGTGGAGATTTTCATCAAAAATATCTAGGAGCATAGTTCCATTTACGTCCCTAGAAAGGGGGAAAGAAAAGAAGAGAATCAATAGTAATGTTACTGAACAAACAGAAATGGATAGAAAAAGTTATCAAAGGCTTACAAAAATGGCTGATCTAGGACCTAGTCCAATCCTGTGGCATGTAAAAAGGAGCCACACTAACAGGATCTACCATCTTGGTAGGGGAGTAATGACTATATTGAAAACTAGATTGTCTACATTTGTCCTTAGAAAACTACTGGGGGGTGCCATGCCAGAAAAAAAATGAATGAGCCCTTACTCATATACCAAACTATTTAGATCTGAAGGGCGTAATAGAGCTGTGACAGCCAGTCAAGCAAAGAAGTATAGCACTTAGTTAAGCTCACTCTACACAGAATACGAAAGAGTGAAATCTCTTTATTCCAAAAATGAAAGTTGTTTTGAATTTTTAATATGAAATTAACACGATCAATCCTTGATGGAATGAAAGAGTGAGTCTCAATGCCATCTTACTGACTGGATAGGTGCAACACAGTACAGCTTTTCCTTTCTTTCAACTCAGTGCTGTTTTTTATAGGTTGGTCTATACCCTTTTTTTGGAACCCAAAGCCATTTCCAACCCATCCTAGGACCTAAACTAGCTTGGACCCATCCCTGAATGCATCATTTTACTTTACTTACATATAGCTCCCCTATCAACTAGGGGATGGGAGGGATGGAGGGTAAGAGCAAGAATGCACTTTAAAGAATAATTTATCAAAAAAATTACTAGCTTTTAAACTTTCTGCCATCCATTGCTTTCATTAGGTAAAATATAATTATTGGGGTCAGTTGTCACAAAACAGCGATTTGTTCCATCACACAAAATAATTGCTTAGCAGCAATGGTTGCCTTCATAGACTGCTGATGAGCTTTCAATAGGCATGTGGTTGATCATTCCAGAGAAAGAATGTAAATTAGACTTTTGGTTGAACTTAGATGGATCTATCTTACAGGGCTAGATGTTTACTGATTAGGGAATGTTACAATACTTTCAAGATAACAGTAGAGGGCACATGCACATCATGCTGGGACACCGATAGTCAGATTCAGAAAACAGCAGCTTTTTTAAAGAAAATACTAGTCTTCTTTGTTGACTATTTATATTCAGCTTTTCTCCTGAGTCCTCAAAGTTAGGGTCAGAACACCTGTCTTTAGGTCACATTTTGCATCCTATATAACACAGTAAATGGGGCAAAAGAATCTTGAAAGGACAGGAAGATTCTAGGCAGTGTAACTGTATCTTCTGTTCACACTCCATGAATGCTAGTTCAGTAACATTATGTTCCATTTAGAGATGGGCTTCAAATGAATTTAAAAAGGTACTCCTTTGAAATGAGCTAAGTGGTGATTACCTGGAGAGGTCCATATGATTTCATGACAGAAGGACAGAAGTGGCTTGGGGAACCAAAGGATTTTAGTATTCTATATTTTCCCATGGCTGCCAGTTATACGTAGCTGTGGTGACTATGAGCATCAATGTGTCTACAAACAACATCTATGCTGCCCATTAGGCTCCACAATGCATTTGATTTTTTAACAAATTAAATGGATAGTTGTACTCTACGGTTTTGGTTGAAAGTGTGGTCATTTGACCAAGACAAACAACAAAAGAAACAGCTCATGTTCCAGCAGGAGCCATCCCACTGGACTAGAAGGGGTAACCTCAAGCAATTTGTTTTTTGCTCAGTTGATGTTTGGTGGACTCTGTCCACCAATGCAACAATTAATTATCAGGTAAAAAATAGTAAATGCATTAAAATAAAATTACATATCTAATTAAAAGCTTTGCACAACTGTATATGCATGTGTCAACATTCCAAATCTGATCACCAGTACCCAAACATTGGAGAGATCTATGCATCTTAGATTTACTACATGAATGGCAATATGGGATAAAGGATGTTGGTTTTGAGTTACATCCATGTAACTTACTTAGAGTCTTGTCTATATCTCCTTTGCACCTCTGTATTCTATCTACTGATTTTGTCAAAAATTCTTTAAAATAAAATAAAAGGTACAATAAAAACTATGCAAGGAAGCATGAAGATTACTAAGGTTTATTTTTTAAAAAAATAAATTTTATATCAACGTTGAGTTTTAATATAGATCAGCTATACTTTAAGGTCTTCATCCATGAGGCCATTAGAACAGTTCCTCTAGTTTCTTCTGGGATTTAGGATTATGGAACTAAATGGGCATGATCCATTATATGGGTCTTTCTTCATCACTGACTATCACTGGTCACCCAGAACACCCTTGTGTGGAAAGGGTATGTACTGTTTGAGTTCCGATTACAACATACTCAAGGCAACATATGCAATAATACTGAATACTCATCAAGTAGCCCTGGTTTGCAAACTATCTTATAAGGCAGTGAAATTAAAAAAATAGGAAAAAACCCAAATTAGTATTTGAACCATTTTCAAATTCAAACTTACCTATTTTTGATATGGTAGTATATTGCAAGAGCTACGCTGTAAAAGAAAATGCAGAGTTAGTGTCTTAATACATATTGAACATAGTGAATCTTAAAGCTTTACGACTAAGTCATATTTCCGAGGGACAAATTCAACCAATTTTCTTACCAAAAGAGAGAATGAGGATCAACAACAGAAAATAATAATCTGTAACAAACTGTACTGAATGCATTCAACTATACAGGACAAGATCAAGGCATTTCATTGCCTGAAAACAAGAATAATTATTCCATCCAATCATTTCTCTTAAGATGGGTGTCTATATATATTAGATAAACAAAAACATATTTTAAATGGATATTTCTTTTTGTCATTCCATAGATAGATGACTGAACTAACAACTGTATCTTAGTTTGAAGTTGGTAATAGTACAATATATACACCATAGGGAGCAAGGAAGTTAAGTAGCTGACTTTATGAGCTGTCGTGCTGATAAAACAGAAGTGGCTGACATTGTTGAGCACTAGTGTTCATTGCCTAAGATAATCCTCCTTTGGGGCTGGTCCTGCCTCTACATAATACCATATAAATAGCCTTTTCAGACTATTGTTACAAGTAGAAAAATTCAGGCTATTATTATTATATCAATAAAAATTCAGACCAATCATATCTATAAAAAGTTTTAAAGGAAGAACTCAAAGAAGAGAAGGACATGGACACCATCAAAAATTTAAGAACTTTTGAGGAGCACCATTGTGGCAAAACACTTGCCACATTTATCTATAGCTCTGCAACTTAAATGCAGTTGGATAGATTATAAAAACTAACAGAGTAAGTTTGGAGGATGCAAAAAGGACCCAAAATTGGAAACAAACAAGAAAAGAAAGTGGAGCAATAGTAGATTGTTTTACAGGAAATTAAAGAAGTAGGAATGACAAAATAGCAAGTTCTGAAAGTGAGGAAGCTCTAAAACTAAAGGAATCAATAGATATAAAAACAAATTCTGAATGTATAAAAGAGATAAGGCAACAAGGATATGAAATAAGGGACTTTGATAAAGTCCACTGGCTGTCAGAACAGTGAGAATGGCAAGTCAATACAGTCACAAAGATAAATCAGGAAAGATATTAATATTTTGAGAAAAAGTACATGTCTGCATAAATAGTGTGGTGAAAATTGACAATTTTAATAAAAGAGATTTTCATTATATCTATTTGCTACAGTGTCTTATCAATTATTCAGTGTCCAGAATTTTTTTAGATTTCTAACTTCCAACTATTAAATAGCCATAAAAGAATGGTTGTAAAGTTTTTTCAGAAGAAAATCATAATTCATAATTTATATGACATATAAACAAAGAGAAAAGCATGTTCCAATTATATAATAATTTATCTTTCATGGGATTTTAAAAATCACTGGCAGAAATATTTGTAGCCCTTCTGAAAATTCATACCACTTTTTAAAAAGCAATATGTTAACATTTGAATGCTAGAAAAACTGTGAGACACAATTGTGCAAAATAAAAAATTATAGAGAATTTTAATCTGATTTTGCGGTTTTTGTCTGGAATACATCTGCATTCACATAAAGATTGAAACTCTTAGCCAATTATCAAAGCATTGACTGCTGTTGGTGATATCTGTGCCATACACAAGCACAACTAAAAATGATCAGAACTACTCCTTGGTGGTACATTTGTATCTATCACGGCAGTCATAATAATGACCTTCAAAGCTGCAGTATAAAAGGAAATGGTTATCATAACAACCAGGCAGTTCCAAAAGTATCTCAGCATTTGAAAATTAAAAAAAAGACAAAAATTGCATCAGAACAAACTCAAAAGTAGAATCTTAGATTAATTCAAGGACACAAAATTGTTTTGGGATTGTTAACTAAAAACAAAAATATATTTGCAGCTGTGGCATTAACAAACAGGAAGGAAGGCAAGAATAAAATATGTTTGAACTCATTAACAGACCTCCAAATACTGTCTTCCTAAGAAAATTGCCAATTTTAAATTTATATTTTAAAAATTCAACTGCAACCTTAGCACAATAGGCAAACTTTCAAGAGGTATGTGTTTCAGAGCTTCTCTAATTTAAACTATAAGGATTTGTGTGGCAACACATTTAGTGCCCTCTATATCCTTATTTATATTTGAAACAGAAGGAAAAATTTGTTATTTTTCCCCCAATCCTAATCATTCCACTCTTTTCTACTATATCAGATCTGTAGATAAACCCCAGAGCATTTCTGCAACCATTTAAAAGTAATCCTTGATTAACAATGCTAATTGGGACCAGAATTTCCATGATTAAGCAATATGGTTATAAAGCATGATGTCATGTGACCGTAATGCTAAAGGTTGGAAATCTCCACTTTGGTCCTTAAATAAATCCCACCCAGTGGGATTGGTGTGAGGATCCACCCCAATCCCAGCCCCAAACTTTGGTAAGGTAAGGTAAACCTCCTCTTAAACGCCCCATCTAATTACCTCCCTGCTATCTCTGCTCTTTTGGCATGCCTGTACTTCATTAACCCTGTTGCCCTGCACTTCGGTGGCCATGCTTTGCCCATCTCTGAATCATTCAGATGCTCACTGACAAACTTCAGACAGGCCTGTATATGTGCTTTCTATTATTTTCTTCCCCTCACTGCTGACAATGTCCCCGACTTTTCACAAGGCAGATCCTGGTTGTGTCAGACCTTCTTCCAGAAGCCATGAACACCCTTGTCCAAGGAAGACAGAGAAGTCATAGAGTTTAGGATGTTAAAGTGTTCCTGCAGCTATAAGTGTAGGTAAATGGCCAAGCACCTGAATTTTGATCACATGACTGTGGGGATGCTGCCATGGCCATAAATCCATGGGCTTTGTCATAAGTACCATTCATTTGGCGTTGTCATACCTTCATGTGGTCACCTAACAAATGGTCATTAAGCAAGGACAATCCATATTAGGAATGTAAGTATGTATGTGTATAAGGTAAAGGTAAAGGTTCCCCCGCACATGCGTGCTAGTCGTTTCCGACTCTAGGGGCCGGTGCTCATCTCCGTTTCAAAGCCAAAGAGCAAGCGCTTGTCCGAGGACGTCTCCGTGGTCATGTAGCCGGCATGACTAGATGCCAAAGGCGCATGGAACGCTGTTACCTTCCCACCATAGTGGTCCCTATTTTTCTACTTGCATTTTTATGTGCTTTCGAACTGCTAGGCTGGCAGAAGCTGGGACGAGTAACAGGCGCTCACTCTTTTTTACGCCGGCACTCAGGATTTGACCCGCCAAACTGCCGACCTTCTGATTGACAAGCTCAGCATCCTAACCCACTGAGCCACCGCGTGTATATGTGTATCTCCTCTCTCTCTCTCTCTCTCTCTCTCTCTCTCTCTCTCGCTCTCTGTCTCTCTCTCTCTTGTATGTATGTATGTATGTATGTATGTATGTATGTAATGTATGTATTTAACAAATGAATGCTGCCATACTTACCATTTAATTGTATACTTGAGGTTTGGCTGACTGACTGTGCTGTCATCCAGGAAAATAGTGGAACAGGAACTGTATTTCCTTCTCAATTGACCAGGAGTATGCTAGGAAAAAAAGAAAGTATACAAAAAAACAGTATCAGTCACATAATGCCAACATTATTTATTCCTAGAAAATAAATAGCTTTTCTTGGTCTCTAGCAGATACATGGATACATTCAAGTCAACATAACCTGGCAAAAATCAGAGAGAATTACACAATAGTTATTCTTTCTTTGCTTTTTGTTCAATTGAAAAGATTATTTGCAATATATCAGTTTATTCTTCAAAGTGAAATAGTTGGGTAGAGCCCCTATATATGAATGAAACAAGATGTACATTCTTACATAATGGAGGGTTCATAATGGAGGATAAAACAGAAAATATACCATACGCTTGGATATGGCTGATAAGAATCTGGAATTAATGCTTTTTAATTTAACAGCACAACACAGATAAAAGAAAGGAAGATATGAAACCATCATATTTTTTTCTCACCAACATGAGAAAAAAAGGGTTTTTAACAGGGTTCATCTTTGTATATCCTATATTCAGAAGGTGAAAAAAATGTAATTGGATAGAAATATTCTGAACAAGATTTTAATTTGGTGCTTTTTGTCGGGGGGCCTTACTTAAGTTATAATGACAAAAGATAGGAACAAGAAGGGACATTATGACTTAGGTTCATACAACACTAGTGTAATTTGAGGTTTAACATGTTGTGTGTGAACTGAGTCATTGTGGTCTATAAACTATGGCTTAATGACTTACTGAGTTGTGCACTTTTAATCAATTCTGCTTACCCAATAAGACATGCTTAAGTAAACTTTACTGTGATGTGCCATCTTAATCATTACATGAATTTGGGCCCAATACTGCTAAGCTTGTAAGCCCCCTGAGTCTTCGGAGAAAGGCGGGATATAAATGGGATTAAAATAAAAATAAATAAATACACCTCCTAGGGCCTAACATTCTACTTTGCCAATCATAGGGAAGTTGTTTTACTTCAACCCTGCCTAAGACAGGCATTCTCTAACCATAGCTCCCAACTTGCTGTTGTTCACCTTTTATTTATTTATTTATTTATTTATTATTTAAACTTGTATACCACCCTATTCCTGTAGGACTCAGGGCGGTTTACAGGGAAAAATTAAAAATACATACATACAAAGTTAAAATCGATTAAAACTAAAATTAAATTAAGTCCCTGAATTTAAACTAAAACCCCATTAATAAATAATTAAAACCCCTCAGTCTGGGCCAGACAGCTTTTGCTTGGAAATCTTCAGTGATGGAACTTCTATGACTCTAGAGTTAATAAATTCCAGTAAATTTCTCTTTATTTCATGTTTAGATCTTTCTAAACTGCTGGTTCATGCTTAATTTGCACAATACATCTGGGGGCCATGAGACTGGGGAAATATGGCATGACTGATAAAGATTTAGAAGATGGTTATGGGTACACCTTTCCGCAGACACATTATGCAAAGACCTAATTGTCTAGAGAAGGCTCTGAGCTTGGAAAACATGTAGGAAGGAGAAGAAGAGGAAGTTGACGAAGACTTGGTGGCACATAATCCATATATCAATCAACAAGAATTGGGTATGTCTCGTTTAATGAAAAGAAGGACTAGAGGTGATACGATAGCAATCTTCCAATATATAAGGGGGCTGCCACAAAGAACAGGAGGTTAACATATTCTCCAAAGCATCCAAACAAGAAGCAATGAAGGGAAACTAATCAAGGACAGAACCAACTTAGAATTAAGGAGAAATTTCCTGACAGTTAGAACAATTAATCCACAGAGCGACTTGCTTCCAGAAGTTGTGGACGCTCCATCACTGGAGGTTTTCAAGAAGAGATTGGACAACGATTTGTCTGAAATTGTAGAGAGATTCCTGTTTGATCAGAGGTTGGACTAGAAGATCTCTAAGATCCCTTCCAACTCTGGTATTCTGTTGTGTTAAACCAGCAGCAAATCCTAAGGTTATTTTTCCAAAAGGCAACTGGACCTTCTTGGGGTTTTTTTGAAAACATTTTGCTTTTTATTCAAAAAACATATCTTGGATGATAAGCAAAATGTTTTGAAAGAAAAAAACCCAAGAAATTCCCGTTGCCTTTTGGAAAAAGCACCTTTGGGACTACCATGACCTGGATGATTGAGAATCTCCGTAGACACCCAGCTGCAAGCTCTTCTGTTATCAGTGAAAAAAACTGCTTTTGACTGGATTTCAGGAAGTCTCTTAGAAAAAAAAATTCTCTTGTGTAATGAATCAGAGGATAAATTCACTTCACATGGGAAATAGTTCAGCTGTTAAAATGCTGGGAACCTCTTCTCTTTGATCTCAATAAATGTTGCTAAAATGTGAGAATGTTACTTGAAAAGAGTATGATAAAAGAAGCTGCCAAAAGACCTACAGTTGTGAATCAAAATGGAATCAAGGGAATGGGAAACAATTTCTTGTGGTCTTCAGGAAGAATGTTATATCAGCCTTAGAGTGGTACTTTCTTCTCCCAAATGTTATATTTTAACACACTTTCGGAAACACTGGTTTAAAGTAAAATTAAAGCCTGTATAAAATATTTTGAAAATGACACAGTATTTCATCACTAGTAGAATAGGACTCCCCCCCCCAATGCACCTATATGGTGCCAAACATTAAGCACCTGTTATGCTTTTCACATTTCCTTTTAAAAGTGCAGGTTGCATTTGAAATAACAAGAAATAGCCGGATTGGAATCGTAACAGCAGAACCAACTTGATTTGTCTGCAACAGACCGCTGAAAGGAATGCATCACTGGAAGCTCTTAAGCCATGTGCGGTAGCCCTTGACCAAGTAGATACCAAAAAGGAGCAAGTACTTTATTTTCAGCTGAAACTAAAGGGCTTCACTGTAAAACGTAACACAAGCTTAACACTAAACAACCCTAAAATCCAAATTCTGCCCATGTAGATGGATCCTGTTCCATCCATTTTGCATCATGTCCTGTGGACTTCAGTCCTCATTTTCTGAAAGATGGTACTTGTGACATGTAGACACTTACAAGACTGCCAAGACTGCCTAAACTTTGATGGGAAATTATGGATATTAAATTGACTGCAATTTGATTTGATTTCTATCCTGCCTTTCTTCTAGCAGGCTGAAGTCTCATACATAGCATGTCCTCTGGTAGTTTTCCTCAGAACAGCAACCTGGGAAGTCACTAAAAGAGAGCGGCTGACCCTCAAATCATCTAGTCAGTTTCCAGGGCTGAAGTTGGACTTGAACCTGGGTCTCCCAATCCTGATCCAAAAACTGAGAAAGGATAGGGAAATATTATGAGAAGAGAATCATGCAATGCTTATTTAAAATCAAATTATTTCAGAGACTACGAATATCAGAATTTTATTACCTTGATCATGTGGGCCAACCAGCTTTGGCCATCTGTTATGTGTTACCGAAGTTCAATGGTGTTAGCAAAACAAATCTCCCTATCCGATTTTCCTCAGATTGTTTTGGGGACAATCACACAAGCCGTTAATTTGGAAGGTCAACATGCAACAGTTCCTTATTAGAAAAGGATCGAGAATGGTTAGCTGCCATGGCAATGAAGGCCTTACTCAGGGCCAACCCAAGATGATCCAAACCTCAGGATTTCATTACCTTGACTATGAGCATACCGACCTTTGGCCAGCTGTGGTGTGCTATTGAAATTCAATGGTATCAGCAAAATAAATGTCCATATCCAATTTTCCTGAGATTGTTTTGGGATGATCACGCAAGCCGTTAATTTGGAACATGCAACAGTTCCATAGAAGAAGGATCAATAATGGTTAGCTCCATGGGAATGAAGGCCTTTATTCAGGGCCATCTCAAGAAGATTCAAACTTCAGGATATCATTACCTTGACCATGTGGCATGACCAGCTTTAACCAGTTGTTGTCTACTACTGAAGTTCAATGGTGTCACCAAAACAAATCTCCCTATCCGGTTTTACTGAGATTGTTTTGGGGGATGATGCATCATGCAAGCTGTTATTTTGGAAGTCAATATAAAACATTTCCATATTAGGAGAGGATCATAAATGGTTAGCTGCCATGGCAATGAAGGCCTTACTGAGGCCAACCCAACAAGAGCCAAACCTCAGGATTTCATTACCTTGACCAAGTGGGGGGACCAGCTTTGGCCAGCTGTTGTGTGCTACTGAACTTCAATAGTTATCAGCAAAACCAGTCTCTCTATCCAATTTTTCTGAGAATGTTTTGGAGATGATGTTAACTTCAAATAAGGTTATTATTATTCAGGAAGGACAACATACAAAATTTCCATATTAGGTAAGGATCAGGAATGGTTAGCTGCCATGGCAATGAAGGCCATACTCAAGGCCATACTCAAGAAAATCTACTGACTACAGAAAGGGAAAGACTCACTATCTCAGATGAAAAGATCTTAGTGACTGAAATAATCTTGTTACCATGTTGGGATTTTAATTGATATCTGGAATGTGGAAATGGTCCAGCTATGAACACCATAGGTCCTGAATATTCTCATACTGATATGGACCTATATTTGTTCCTTTGTGATCTGACAACCAACAGGCAAAAATAAAACACAAAAATCCCCACCAGTAATAGAATACTTATTAAGCTTATAATGAATGGCATCTAATAAAGAGGGGGGAGCAACAGAACCATGTAATTTTTGAATATATTTAAAACACAACATGAAATTTACAATTATAACAAACATATCTATTAGCCCTAAATTGTTGACTCTTTAATTAATGTCTCTTTTTCAGGCATCAAATATCCATAAAAATTCTGTTACACTGCATTCTTGGTTGATATTTTGACTAGTAAAGGTTTTAGATCCATATTTATATAACTGACCTAATTTACATAATTGCTTTATATGTCATTTGAATAATTATATAAATGATTTATATAACACTAATGATGGAAAAAAAACAATTATATAATGACACAAATAACATTAAATTTCAAATCCCTCTGGAAGGAATAAGCTTTGTCCACTGTTTGCATATGAAGTCTTAAGTATAATTTAATTCATTTTTTTCAAATCTACATAATGGAGATTCGGAGATCAGTATGTTTTACTGTATATTTTAAAATGCCACTTAGCTGAATCATTTTTTTCACTTACATGGTTTATGTAGAGGCTCTTCCGTTTTTCTCTCACTGTAAAAAAAATGTATAAAAGTTACATAATCTGAGGTAAATTCATTTTTGTACCATCTATTTTAAAAAAGTTATGACCTTTGTAAAAATTGGTAACCAAGAACAGAACCATTTTCTAACTTTATGTTTATATTCACTTCTACAGATGTGATTGGGATATGTAAATTAAAAAAAAGCTATATTAAAATTCTGCTTTATAAAGGAAATATTCTAATTTTATATTCAGTCATTTAATTTGATTGAAACATTCAAGAACAAAAACATTTTGATACAGTCAAATAGCACAAAGGCATGAATCATGTTTCAGGCATGACTTAAAATATTTACAGTACGGTATATAGAACTTGATACTGATTTTAAATAATATTGTCTTATTTCAGGTACAAAATTTAAGTATCAAAACTTTTTAAATGCAAGGCTTTTGATATGAAAATCAAAGCATAAACTCCATCCCAAACTTTAGGCACCTAGCTACAATATTTCATTCATTCATGCTCCTTATCTTTCAACTGATTCATAATTTTGGAATGCTAGTGGAAAAGGTATCACATTACCCATTTTCTGTTACATATGCAAGAGTTTCCTTTGCAAACAAAATCCTCAGACAAATCTCATTTCTCATTGCTCACACAGTACACACTGCCTTTAGAAAACTGACACACCAACTGTTCGTTCCTGAAAGTTTTGGGTAGTGCCTCTACATGTGGTGTCCAATGGATTGCACATTGAAGAGGCATTCAAAGGTGGAATCAAACAAGATGGAATCGTTAATAATTCTGGGAGTTCAACTTCAAGATAAGGAAATATTTCTATTCTTTCTGGAGTTGACCTCCCCAAAAGAGCCTTGGTGGAGCAGTGGGCTAATGCCTCCTTAAGTAACACCAGCTGCCTGCAATTAGTGCAGGTTCGAGTCCCACCAGGCTCAAGGTTGACTCAGCCTTCCATCCTTCCGAGGTAGGTAAAATGAGGACCCAGATTGTTGGGGGCAATTAAGCTGACTTTGTAATAATGCCGCTTGGGGGGGGTGTGTGAAAGCCCTAATAAGCAGGCATATACACAGAATGAAGGCTACTGCTAAGCTTGTAAGCCGCCCTGAGTCTTCGGAGAAGGGCGGGATATAAATGGAATTTTTTTAAAAAAGTCAAGTCTGGCAGTTAAAGAGCCTCCTATCTTTGATATTGACACTGGATAGCCACATAGTATCTGTGGCAATGTTTCGGTATCAGATAAATCAAATGCATTACTAAGTGGGAGAGAGAGACCTGGTTTTAATGTGTTATACACTCATAAGTGTATAACACTTATACACTCAAAACAAGACCAGGAGCTGACTGTGGCTCAGACCATGAGCTTCTCCTTGCAAAGTTTAGGCTTAAACTGAAGAAAGTAGGGAAAAGCACTAGGCCAGTCAGGTATGAACTAAATCATATCCCTGTTGAATATACAGTAGAGGTGACAAATAGATTTAAGGAATTAGATCTGATAGACAGAGTGCCTGAAGAACTATGGACAGAGGTTCGCGACATTGTACAACAGGTAGCAACCAAAACCATCCCAAAGAAAAAGAAATGCAAGAAAGCAAAATGGCTGTCTGAGGAAGCTTTGCAAATAGCTGAGGAAAGGAGGAAAGCGAAAGGCAAGGGAGAAAAACATAGATATGCCCAATTGAATGCAGAATTCCAGAGAATAGCTAGAAGAGATAAGAATGCCTTCTTAAATGAACAGTGCAAAGAAATAGAAGAAAACAATAGAATAGGGAGGACCAGAGATCTTTTCAAGAAAATTGGAGAGATGAAGGGAACATTCCATGCAAAAATGGGCATGATAAAGGACCAAAATGGCAGGGACCTAACAGAGGCAGAAGAGATTAAGAAGAGGTGGCAAAATTACACAGAAGAACTATACAAGAATGAGCTTAACGTCCCAGATAATCACAATGAGGTGGTCACTGACCTCGAGCCAGACATCCTAGAATGTGAAGTGAAGTGGGCCTTAGAAAAGCTGAGCAACAACAAAGCTAGTGGAGGTGACAGTATTCCAGCTGAGCTATTCAAAATCTTAAAAGACAGTGCAGTAAAAGTGCTACACTCAATTTGCCAGCAAATTTGGAAAACTCAACAGTGGCCACAGGATTGGAAAAGATCAGTTTACATTCCAATTCCAAAGAAAGGCAGTGCCAAAGAATGTTCAAACTATCGCACCATTGCACTCATTTCTCATGCTAGTAAAGTCATGCTTAAAATCCTACAAGCTAGACTTCAGCAGTATGTGGATCGAGAACTACCAGAAGTACAGGCAGGATTTCGAAGAGGCAGAGGAACTAGAGATCAAATTGCTAACATACGCTGGATCATGGAGAAAGCTAGGGAGTTCCAGAAAAACATCTACTTCTGCTTCATTGACTATGCTAAAGCCTTTGATTGTGTGGATCATAACAAACTGTGGCAAGTTCTTAAAGAGATGGGAGTACCAGACCATCTGGTGACCTCTCGCCTAGACTACTGTAACGCTCTCTACATGGGACTTCCCTTGAAGACTACTCGGAGGCTCCAACTGGTACAGAATGCGGCCGCGAGAGTTGTCTTGGGAGTTTCCCGGTACTCCCATGTTACACCTTTGCTCCGTGAGCTGCATTGGTTACCAGTTGTCTTCCGGGTAAGGTTCAAGGTTTTGGTTATGATCTTTAAGTCCCTACATGGCATGGGTCCGCGATACCTCGAGGACCACCTGCTGCCGGCGTCGACTCCCCTCCGCCCTGTGCGCGCCCACAGAGAGGGCCTCCTCAGGGTGCCTCCTGTCAAGGAATGTCGACTGGTGGCCCCCAGGGGGAGGGCCTTCTCTGTGGGTGCTCCGGCGTTATGGAACCAACTGCCGGTTGAGCTCCGGATGGCATCAGACCTCCGATCCTTCCGTCGCGGGTTGAAGACCCATTTATTCGAACTAGCGGGTCTGGCCTGATGGGGGTACTTGGGTTTTTTATAGGTTTGTTTTATTATTCTGGTTTTAACTTGGGCATTAATTTAATTATCTTTTAATGTTTGTACTGTTGTTTATATTTATGCCCTGTGAACCGCCCTGAGTCCCTTTGGGAGAAGGGCGGTATAAAAATCTCAATAAATCTTAAATCTTAAATCTTATTGGTCTCTTGAGAAACCTATATGCGGGTCAAGAAGCAACAGTGAGAACTGGACACGGAACCACTGATTGGTTCAAAATTGGGAAAGGAGTCCGGCAAGGCTGTATACTGTCGCCTTGCCTATTTAACTTATATGCAGAGCACATCATGAGAAAGGCAGGGCTAGATGAATCAAAAGTTGGAATTAAGATTGCTGGAAGAAATATCAACAACCTAAGATACGCAGATGATACCACTCTAATGGCAGAAAGTGAAGAAGAACTAAAGAGCCTCTTGTTGCGGGTGAAGAAGGAGAGTGCAAAACTTGGGTTGAAACTTAACATTAAGAAAACCAAGATCATGGCATCTGGCCCTCTCAATTCCTGGCAAATAGATGGGGAAGAAATGGAGGTAGTGACAGATTTTGTTTTCCTGGGCTCCAAGATCACTGCAGATGGGGACTGTAGCCAAGAAATTAAAAGACGCTTGCTCCTGGGAAGGAAAGCCATGGCAAATCTAGACAGCACACTAAAAAGCAGAGACATCACCCTGTCAACAAAAGTGCGTATAGTCAAGGCTATGGTCTTCCCAGTTGCAATGTATGGCAGTGAAAGTTGGACCATAAGAAAGGCTGAGCGCCAAAGAATTGAGGCCTTTGAACTATGGTGCTGGAGAAGACTCCTACGAGTTCCTTGGACTGCAAGGCGATCAAACCGGTCAGTCCTAGAGGAGATCAATCCTGACTGCTCTTTAGAAGGCCAGATCCTGAAGCTAAAGCTCAAATACTTTGGCCATCTAATGAGAAGGAAGGACTCACTGGAGAAGAGCCTAATGCTGGGAAAGATCGAGGGCAAGAGAAGAAGGGGACGACAGAGAATGAGGTGGCTGGATGGAGTCACTGAAGCAGTAGGCGTGAGCTTAAATGGACTCCAGAAGATGGTAGAAGACAGGAAGGCCTGGAGGAACATTGTCCATAGGGTCGCGATGGGTCGGACACGACTTCGCAGCTAACAACAACAACACACTCATAAGCCCAAGGGTGATTCAGCTCCCTTGTCATAGTGTAGTTTTCTGAATAAAATCCTGAAATCTGGATTGCAATGTTGAGGTGAAGATGGTATAGTGGGATCTCTTGGGGATTCTACATTAGCATGTGTTGAAATATCTTTATTGTTTGCTAGTAAATTTCCAAGACTAAATTAAGTTGTTAACTATGGAGCATAAAGCTATTAAAGGAATTGGCAAGAATCAAGCTTTGTCACGGAACGTTGACAAGGTATGTTGGTGAGCCTCTAACCCAGGGGTGTCACATTTGCAACATCACATGACGTGTCGTGACGTATCGTGACTTTTTTCCATTGCCGGCAATGGGGTGGGCGCAGTTTCGGCATGATAAGGAGGCTTGGTGGAGCAGTGGGCTAATGCCTCCTTAAGTAACACCAGCTGCCTGCAATTAGTGCAGGTTCGCATCCCACCAGGCTCAAGGTTGACTCAGCCTTCCATCCTTCCGAGGTAGGTAAAATGAGGACCCAGATTGTTGGGGGCAATAAGCTGACTTTGTAATAATGCCGCTTTGGGGGGGGGGGCAAAAGCCCTAATAAGCAGGCATATACATAGAATGAAGGCTATTGCTAAGCACATTGGTTTGTGCTTAAATTGTAAGCCGCCCTGAGTCTTCGGAGAAGGGCGGGATATAAATGGGATTAAAATAAAATAAAATAAATAAATAAATGATGCATCAGGCCCGTGGGCCAGCAGTTTGACACCCAACAATTCTTAACTTCTGAATGTTCCAAATGGATTGTGTACATGTGAATGCACAGATTACCATCCAAAGTGCTACTGTTCCAGGCAAGTACAACTTACTATACACAGAGGACATGCTACTTCCCTGTGCAAAAACTGTAATGAAGATTTCCTAATATTAAAAAAATGTTTAAATGCCTGCAATGAATAAGAACAGCATAATAAAACAAGTGACTCTTTCTCAGCCCTAGCAAGAAGACAATGGCAAAGCACTTCTAAAATACTTTGCCAAGAAAACTGCAGGGGTTTATCAGGCAATCACTAGAAATAAGAACTGATTCCAACGGGTCTGGATGGGGAGGAACAGGCTTCGACTCAACCCTGACAAGACTGAGTGGCTGTGTGTGCCGGCGTCTCGGGAAATTCAGAATATTCCATCGCTAATTATGGGGGGTGAGATATTACCCCCCGCAGATAGGGCTCGTAACTTGGGTGTCCTCCTAGATTCACAGCTCTCCTTGGATGATCATATAGGAGCTGTGACTAGGGGGGCCTTCGCTCAGGTTCGCCTGGTGCGTCAGTTGCGGCCCTATCTAGACCGGGATGCCTTGCGCACAGTCACTCATGCACTCGTGACCTCCCGTTTGGACTACTGCAATGCTCTCTACATGGGGCTGCCCTTGAGGACTACTCGGAGGCTCCAGCTGGTGCAGAATGCAGCCGCGCGAGTGGTGGTGGGGTCTTCCCGATACTCCCATGTAACACCTCTACTCCGTGAGCTGCATTGGCTTCCGGTTGTCCTCCGGGTAAGATTCAAGGTGCTGGTTACAACCTATAAAGCCCTAAATGGCATGGGTCCGGGTTACTTACGGGAGCATCTGCTGCCGGCATCAACTTCCCTTCGTCCAGTGCGCTCCCACAGAGAGGGCCTCCTTAGGGTGCCGTCGGTCAAAGAGTGTCGACTGGCGGCCCCCAGGGGGAGGGCGTTCTCTGTGGGCGCGCCAGACCTTTGGAACCGTTTACCGGTGGAGCTCCGGATGGCTCCCGACCTTCGCTCCTTCCGATGTGACCTAAAAACATATTTATTTGAACAAGCTGGCCTGGTCTGATGGGTTTAGGGGTATTTTAACATTTTGTATTAATTTATTTAATTGGGCTACTGTATTTAATATTTCTTTTAATTTTTATATATTGTATTTTATTGTATTGCCCTGTACACCGCCCTGAGTCCTTCGGGAGAAGGGCGCTATAAAAATTAAATTATTATTATTATTATTATTATTATTATTATTATTATTATTATTATTATTATTATTATTATTATTATTATTCATAGACAGAAACACACATAAAGCAATGAATTAGCATCATTACTAGAATTCTAGCAGCCATAATAAAAATCAGAACTATTGTTCCTTAAAAACTAAGCTGTGTACCATTCTTCTGGTTTTGATCTCGTTAAAACACTCCCAGTCCCTGCTGCTCAACACAATATTGGGTGTATCCAAAAGATTTCCTTGCAGATGTCCAAAATCTAACAAGAATTAACTTGTTAACAAAGTACAGTAGTCCTTAACTTGTAACAGTTCATTCAATGAGCACTCAGTTACGACGACACTGAAAAAAGTGACTTACGGTGACCATTTTTCACACTTACAAACACTGCAGCATTTCCATAGTCACGTGATGAAAATTCTGATGCTTGGCAACTGACTCATATTTATGACTATTTGCAGTGTCCTGAGATCATGTGATCACTTTTTTTACCTTCTGATAAGCAAAGTTAATGGGGAAGCCAGATTCACTTAACAACTGTGACAAGAAAGGTTGTAAAATGGGGAAAAAACCCTTAACAAATGAGTCACTTGCAACAGAAATTTTGGGTTCAATTGTGGCCATAAGTCGAGGACCACCTGCATTAGCAAAATTTTTAAATTTCAAAAAAATAAAAAATTGAGGAAAAAGGCTTTGAATTTTTTTGCACAGTAGCATGGAGTGATTCAACAGATCCTTTACTACCTAACAACTCACTGTGCGTGTGCAACATGGCTATGTTGGAGTATATTAAGTTGAGTTTCACAATTCAAAACTAATTTGAATTGTGCAGTATTCCTAGCATAGGAATTTAACAGCCTGAAAGAAAGAAGGTTCAAGATTGTACTCCACAATATAATTCATTTCAATAATAACTGACAAATTACTTTCCTTGATGACACTATGGAACTATGAGACTGATCAAAATGTTAATTTCTAAAGATTTCTTACAAATCTATTTCTGTTACTGCTACTATTACTACTTCATCTTCCATCAGATTAAGCCATGAATTTTTATTATGTCTCACTACTGTTAATAGTTATAACCTTCTGGAGTTTCATGAACCATTTAAGATTTTCATAGTACACAAATTGATCCTTGCTAATCAGGAGTCCTGCAGAGAATATAACAATATTATGACACTAGAATAATAAGGACAGGGCAAGAACAGTCAACGCAATTGGAATACTCTGTATTTGCTCTGGCTTTGTTTTGTTTTGTCTCCACCTAGAGTGAGGACAATTTTATAGTTGCAGAATCCTATATGACTTGCTACATAATGCTAAACAAAGTGATGATGCTATAATCCTTTTTCTTCAAATAGAAATTTTCTGACCCCCAAGTGGGGCAACTAATTCTATAAACCACATTAGAGAAATTCACAATGCAGTAGTGACAATTCTTGCATCCACACTGGAGATGTTGAGGGAAAGGATGGGCTTTGCACTGAATATCACTGCCAATCCTCACCACCCTCTATTTCCATATCGAGGGGTTAAAAATAAGGAGGAGCTCTAGAGATATGCAGCCTCTTGGAAAAGTCCCAAGAGAAGTATCTGCAACCAATGATTCTTTTTTTTTGAACTTCCTATGAAACGCACCTTAATGGTGTTTTTTGGTACAGACTTGCCAAATATCTAACAGCCTTAGATATTTAGGAAAGGGAAAGACTTCCTTTTGCTGGCTAGAAGATGAAAATAATTTTAACGTAAGTTTTAGCTGAGAGCCTAGGACACGGTGGGAAATTAAAGCAATTTAGGCAGGACCAAGTTCTCCTCCTTTTCCCTCAAAGATTTTGTTTCAAGAAGGATTGCTTTGAACATCTTTTCTTTATTTAGCTAGGTATCTTTGGGCCTTAATTTGGAAGTGCTTTCTACCTAAGAACAGCAGGAAGCCACACTATCAAATTTCACCCATTGTCATTGGAGTGGAGATTACCGTTGTAAGAACACAAAGCTTAGTCCCACATGTTAAACCTCAAAAAAACTCACTCCTCTGTTAGAACATGATAGTCTGGAAGAGAAAAGGGCAACTTAACACATGACTATCAATATTTCTTGCATGTTTTTCAAAGAAAATGTGGTTGCAATTTACTATACACAACCATTTTGGGAGGAAAGTATATGCCTCAACCTAACAGTAAATGAATCCTCTTCTCCTGATTACATGAAGTTGCACTCTAAAATGAACACTATTAATTTACTGGGAAGGCAAAAGCACAGACTAATAAATGATTGTGTTCAACTCTACTGATCGATAAATCTGGAAGTGTGTCTGTGTTTTCCTTTTAAAGAGTGCAGCACTCAAGAGAAATGACAGCAGTCATCGACCTCAGCCTAAATATATTTGGCCAGACTCTCACCAACACAAGGATTAAACATTCTTGCTACAGAAGTGTGTTCCAAAATACTTCAGAGTAATTCTTGCCTGTTCTTAGAATAAAATATTTGCAATAGGGAAGACTTGGTTCCAGTTTTATTTCCTCACTCTTCTGAAGAAAATAGGAAGGAATAAAAAAACCAGATGTATTAAATCTTGGAAAGCTTTAACATGCCTACCTTTCTTACTCTTTTTTTTTAAAAAAAAACAACAACAAGAAGAAGCTAAACATTGTGCTATTGAATTCTCTCAAAAGAATTTTACAGTACTTGAAAATTAAATGAAAACAAAGGTTGGGAACATATGTATTGTACCTCATAAACCTGGGTTACCCATTATTAATTTAGAACAATTAACTCAAGGCACAAGTGACTAGGTTCAAATTGTTATCCTACTCATGAGAAGACCTAGGTCTTTGGAGAAGGGCCTAATGCTGGGAAGGATAGATAGAAAGAAAGAGAATAAAAGGACAACTAACTCAATGTGGATAGGCTCAGTTTCAATGAAGTTGGGTACCGCATAGGAAGATCTGGAACACTAAGCTAGGGAAATATTATCATGGAGAAAATCTATTTATGTGGTTGCTAAGAATCCATCAGTCCAAAACAGGTATTGGATCTATTTTTTTTAAAAAAAATCCTTGATTGGTCTTTTTTTTTAATCAAAGAATTGTCAAGTTTCACTCCTTACTGACTCATATGAGATAGGTTGAGGGATGAACTATTTATTAAATAAAATGTATGCCTCCATTCAACATTTATGAATTTTGTTGTTACTGTTTTTAAGTAAAAGCTGTGTAATATAAGATTTAAGTACATCCAAGGATTTCATTTTTCAAGCAGTTTTGAAAAAGTCCTGTCATCTCCAACTAGCTGCTACTTGATATGGGAGAGAAACTGATATTGTTGTCACTTTTCTTCCATACCAAAAAGCAATGGGATAATGGGGAGAAGATTCTTCTTGCTGACATTCTTAAGAACACAGCAGGAAAATACTCCGTCGGCTCGTTTCTGGCTTTGCATCCATTCCACCACACAGATATTTAACAGCTAACTAAACAAGGTTTCTTTTTAAATAAAAAGATATATAGTCCATACAGTGCACAGTATGGTATTGACAAATACATACAAAACATTTTTTTAAAAAAATAAGTGACTAATGACATACAGACCAGATTCTGCTAAGCTCTTAATTGCATACTTAAGTTATATACAATGATTTGTAATTCACTTAGTACAGCAGGCTGTCATATTTTGGGATTTTGGTTCTCATAAAATTTGCAGATTTGAATTAAGTATGTAAAACATAATATTTTAAGAAATGTAATGGCTCTTATCTCACAGTAGAATGTGATTCTGTTAATTGATTAATCAGTTTTAATTTTTGTTTGTTTTTGTGCCTTCAAGTCATTGTTGTTTCGTGGCAAATGCCTAGACTCATTCCTGCAGTTTTCTTGGCAAGATTTCAGAAGTGGCTTGCCACTGTAAGGCATAGGGCTATAAAACACTATGAAACAGTATATAAGTCTGCTAAGAATGATTGGCCAAAGATCACCCAGCTGGCTTTATGCCTAAAATGGGACTAAGATTGACAGGCTAGTTGGTTCTTAGCCTGGTGCCTTAACCACTACACTTAACTAGCTTTCCATGCTAATCAGTTACAAAACAGTAATAGATAAACTGGGAGCTTTGCCAATTTAATTACATCAAGTATACTAATCAATAGTCCTTTCCACCATTCTGATATAGCAGTCAAAAATTATGAACAACAGCACACACAAAAAGAATATTCACTTTCCAATTCTCCTATCAATTAAATGAAAATAATTCATGCAAAGTCTCCCACCATGAATATGTGTAAGATGTTCAAAATAGGAGATATATTCATATCTCGGTCAAAATGAGAATGATAGTAATTTAAAGGCTTCTAAATGCAGTGTGCCTTAAGCTTTTGAACATATAGCCCCTACATCAGCAGATGCTTGAAATGATTACTTTGAGTTGTAATTATTCAGTAGGAGAAGGGCACATGTCAACAATGAAACTAGAGGAAAGCGAAGTACTGTGTACAAAACACAGACAGCAATAGCTGTCCTATTTATGAAACAATGATTTTTATAATACCACTGATAGTCTTACACTGGGAAGCTAAATCAACATAGCATGACTTTACAATACTTTTCCTGTTCTTCAGATAATTTTATGGCACAGGTATTTCATAGGGCATTTTTTAAGGGCAACAATGATATTGAAATATTTCCCCATTAAGATTTGAGTATTATAATTTCTTATGTTGTTTTAGACCTTGTACAATTTGTTGATGCTGGAAATATAAGCCAATAGCACCTTGGTTAAAAAAAGAAAACATCAGTGTCAGTTAATGACACTTACAGTATATGACCACTAAAGTGAAAAGATTAAAGACTCAAGATAGCTTATATTGAAAACTCAGTAAAAATGAACCATCAAAAAGCAAAAACTAAGAGAAGCTATAGGTTCTTCTTATGGGAGAATACCTATAAAACAGTTTCACTTACACCTCATCAATCAACATTGCAAATAAATAAAATGGAGCTGGAATTTCAAGCCTTTTTGCTAGATAACTCACCCCCTAAAAGTACAGAGATAAAATGATGGGGTTTTTTGTCAAAGAAGAGTGGGTATCCTTGACTCCTAATTTCTACAATTTCTTAAAATGACTCAAAAGAGTATAAAATATTAGCAACATTGTGGTTCAAATATTCAATGCAAGGCTTTCTTCCAATTGTAGTTTATAGCTGGTTGCTTACCATCAGTTTGAGATTTGCTGAGGAACATTGTGCTGGCCCGTGGATGGTCTGAAGGGTTGAATTCCATGTTTAGATCTTGAAAAAAATGTGAGAAAAAAGGAATATTAGGAGTGACTTGGCAGGAGTAAATTTTATGTTTCATTGTACAACTAATGTGATCCACTGTAAAGAGACAAATTCATACATCCTACATCCCAAATTATAAATTTGCAGCTTCAGTTCTCCAATGCATTCTCTTTAAAGCAGAAATTATTAACCAATTGTTTCCATGGAACCCTTTCAGAGTCTGTTGAAAACTACAGACCCCTTCATGGAAAAAACATGTCTAGCTGCATAAAATAAAATACGAAGGTATAGATTGTGTTACAAAGAAACCTAACATAGTAATGCTTAAACATAATTAACAAAATATTAAAGAATACCAGCTATGCAATGTACTATCACGTTTTCCCAAAAATAAGACCCAACCAGGAAATAATCTCTAGCATGATTTTTCAGGATGCTCGTAATATAAAACCCACACATTACCATATTTTCCCGAAAATAAGACCTAACTGGAAAATAAGTCCTAATGCATCTTTCATAGCAAAAATAAGACCCAGTCTTATTTTCAGGGAAACACGGTAGTATGTGTGATTCTTTATTAATCCCTTACATCAATAACAAGAAATTTAAATTAAATTCTAAATTTCAATTGGAGAGTAGGAAAAAAATGGTATTTTCCCCAAGTTCATAGACCTCCTGAAGTCTATCCCTGGACACCCCCCACAATGGATCCCTATCTAAGAGCCCCTGATTTACAGCACAACTCTATTTCAGATATAATTGTTCACTGTAGTAATAATTATTGTGCCTCTGCTTACACAGAGTTAGCCTAATGTGGAAACTATTTATATAAGGATATCACCCTCTGCCAGCTTATACAATTACATTTTAGGAGACAGAATTCAAGACAAGTAAGTTTATTACAGTCAAAGACCAGAAACCAGAACAAGTTAAAAACACTCAAGGAATATTCAGTTAAAAATTCTAGAATAAATTTGGCTTCTGGTCTGCGCGCACGGCGCCAGCAGACACAGGGAAAGAAGCCTCTCCCCGCTGTCCGATCTATCTTCCTTGGAGGACCCTGAAAAGGGTTAAAAGTCACCCTGGAGGGGCGACCACCGTGAGGAGGCCCTCCTTGTGATTGCAAAAGAGCGGCAGTCCTCCATTTGATCCGGAGCAGCTCCTCTATCCTGAAGAAGAAGAGATCGGCCATCAACATGGCCGATCACTAAGCCGCTCCCTGCCGAAAGCCAAAATCACCATCAAGCACAAGGAAGCAATCTGGAGGATTTGGGTCAGACCTTACCTTTCTTACTTCCCTAATTACTTCCCTGTGGGACTCTTCTGAAAATCTTCTCCACCTCTCTTGAAAGATCAGCGACTGCTTACTTGGGGAACTAAAACCTTAAAGCCTGAATAGAAACCAAATGACTAAGCTAAATAATTAAACAACCCTATTTGTACCTCTGGAATTTTTGGGCTACCAAAACGTTCTTATCTCTGTGGGGACCTTCTACCCTATTTATTGCTAAAAAGCCTCATATTAGTCTGGAAAAAGATTCTACATGCTATTGAGGACATCTTGTGGCGACACATGGTATAGCAAGTAAACTTTTTTTATTGTGAGATCTTGCTGTAACAGATGTGTCCTTGACATTATCTCTAAAGATAAGAATTGGGAACACCTGGCACCGAAAACAACCTTTAGGAATAGTGGAGGTGGACATTCACTCACTCTTATTAAAATAGCCTCCACTAAAGACCTATCTGTAAACATCAAAGAAATGGAGGATTATATTCCACCACTTGACTATAAACTTATACTTGATACAATTTGGGCAATGACTGAACAAATGAAAGCCAGACTTAAAGACAAATCTGACTGCATAAACCCACTAAATGAGACTCTGACTTCAATCGATGAACTGACAATCCAAAAACTAACAGAAGAGGAGGAAATCAACAACAAAATAGGGGACTTTAAAGAACAGCAAGTACAATTAACTGAGAGCCTTAATGCCCAAACTTCAATTTCAACTATAAAATCTACAATTCAACAAACAACAGAAGCTGAAGAAAGCAATACTAAGATGGAGGATGCCAAAGGCCTTAAAATACAGTATATTAAGAATCTAAGGGATGTGGTGGCTCAGTGGGTTAGGAGGCTGAGCTTGTCGATCAGAAGGTCGGCAGTTTGGCGGGTCGAATCCCGAGTACCGCGTAACAGAGTGAGCGCCTGTTACTCGTCCCAGCTTCTGCCAACCTAGCAGTTCGAAAGCATGTAAAAATGCAAGTAGAAAAATAGGGACCACTACGGTGGGAAGGTAACAGTGTTCCATGCGCCTTTGGAGTCTAGTCATGCCGGCTACATGACCACGGAGACGTCCTCGGACAAGCGCTGGCTCTTCGGCTTTGAAACGGAGATGAGCACCGGCCCCTAGAGTCGGAAACGACTAGCACGCATGTGCGGGGGAACCTTTACCTTTACTTTACCTTTAAGAATCTAACCAACCAACCAAAAACTATAACATCGAACATGACCTCTTATCTAAGCCAGATGGGACTGAAAGAAGACCAGACTGAATTAATGACAAGTATACTATGCCAAACATGGAGACCTGATTTATTACAACAACAACTTGACTATAAAGGGGTCACTCTCTTTGAAAAATTGACAACTGGATGGTCTCCCTGGATTCAAACAACGTATAGGAAGAAAGGGAGACACATTTGAGAAGTTAAAGGCAATGATATGGAAACCTGCCTGGCAGAAAAAGAAACCTAGAGTTAGATTTTAAAAAATGTTTATTTTTTAATGTTGGGATTTGTAATAATAAAGCTTAAAATTGCTTTTAATGGACTAACAGGAACTGTTAAAAGATATAAACTGATTTTATATTTAGGACCTTGATTTTTAAGGGGATGAAAATTAGCTACCAGAGCATAACTTTGAATTATATTATAGAACTTGGAATGACACAACAAAAGATACCTTGTTAATTATTGATAATTACAAAGATGATAGAATATGTTTTTGAAATATAACAAAAATGCACTTAAATGAACAATGTATGTATTTCAGATATGGTAACTACTATATAATGAAATAGGGGAAATGTAGGTTACCCGAAAATTACCGTATTTTCCGGCGTATAAGACGACCCGGCGTATAAGACGACCCCCTACTTTTAAGAAGATTTTCAAGGTTTTGTCTTATACGCCGGAAAATACTTACATGCCCTGCCCGTCACAGAGGAGGCGAAGGCCCGACTGGCCCCGCCGGCCCTCCCGCTGCTCCCGCGCTTCTGCCGGCCCCCGAGGTGCAGCGTTTCCCAGGTGGCAGGCAGCGCCGGAGGGCAGCCACCACCCCGCCACGGCCAGCGCCCCTCCTGCTTCCCCCCCAGGCCTTGAACTTCTCCCATTGGGCGCAGGGCGGGGCAGCTCCACCCGCCGCCTCTCACTGTCGGCCGAGGCGCGCTCGGCCCGGGCTCCCGGTCCCTCTTCCCGGCCGGCTTACCGCCCTGCCCCTCATGGAGCTGGACTGGGCGTGCAGCCTCTCGGTTTGGCTGCTTTTCCTGGGCAGCCTGGCGGTGCGGCTTCTGCGCTCGGACCTGTTGCTGAGCCGGCGGCTGCTGCTGTGCGTAGGGCTGCTGGCCGTCCTGCAGGCACTGGGCCAGGCCGTCCTGCCGCTGCCCCTCAGTGCTGCGCTCACGGCGGCTGCCTGCTGGCTCATCTTGGCCAGCACCGCCCAGCGGAAGCGCATCCCCACGGGGGGAGAGCAGTGCTGGTGACAGGTGAGTGCGGCGGGCGCAAGGCCCTCCCCTCGGGCCAAGAGCCGACGGGCAGCGCCGCCTTCGCGTGGGGAGAGCCGCTCGACGCTCCCGCCCAGCCGTGTCCCGGAGCCACGCCGGAGATAGCTCGGTTGCGCGGGGCGGCCTGGCTTTGCAAGAACGGGGACACTCAACTGATTTATGTTTTTTTTTCCGGCGTATAAGACGACCCGGCGTATAAGACGACCCCCCAACTTTTGAGATGATTTTCATGGGTTAAAAAGTAGTCTTATACGCCAGAAAATACAGTACGTTTCTTAGATACCATAGGCTAATTTGGAGCACTATATTGAAATTAGATAAAACTTAAAAACAGGACATGGATAAGTATCTGTGAAAATGTATTGATAATTGTTCTAATTGACTCTGTTACAACCAGAAATGTATTCATTTGATTTTGATATTATGATTAAGGGAATTGGAGAGGGAATTTTTGTTGATCTATCCTGACCTATGTACAAAAAGATTTTGTTATTGGACTTTTGATTATCCAATCACCACATTGCTTCATAAATATTTTGGATGTAAAATCAGAAAATTAATAAAACTTGTTTTTTAAAAAATTCTATAATAAATTGATAAATAACAAATACAATTTATATTAAAATCACAATTTGGCATCCAATTTGTCAGTTACACATAAGCATATACATAGAATGAAAGCTATTGCTAAGCACATTGATTTGTGCTTCTTAGATTGTAAGCCGCCCTGAGTCTTCGGAGAAGGGCGGGATATAAATGGGATTAAAAAAAAACACAGCATGGCTTAACTATACTATAATATCAATCCTTAAACTGTGAGGCCCATAATCATTAAATACTAAAATGCAAGAGTAGTAATGCAAAAGGGCTTGCTGTATTAGTTGTGTAAAATAGCTATAGTGGATTAATCACGTATTTCTGATAAATCCCCAGAGCCAACATAACACAATTAAGAATGCTGGATAAGGGAGCCCTGAATTCAGATCACAAATAAATTACATAGCCAGTTAGATCATTTATTTATTATTTATTTTATTTATTTAGATTTATATACCGCCCTTTCCCGAAGGACTCAGGGCGGTTTACAGGGCATTTAAAAGAAAGTCAATATAAACGTTAAAACAAATTAAAAAGATTAAATAGAACCCTGAGAAAATTAAAACCCAGTTAAAATTAAAATTAAAAAATTCTCAGCCTGGGCCAGAGAGCTCGAAGAGCCAGGTCTTCAGGTCCCGGCGGAATGAACGGAGGTTGGGGGCAGTCCTAAGCTCCGCAGGCAGCTGGTTCCACACGGCAGGCGCACCCACTGAGAAGGCCCTATCCCTGGGTGTTACCCGCCGGCAGTCTTTAACCGGCGGCACCCTGAGGAGACCCTCCCTGTGGGAGCGCACTGGACGAAGGGAACTTGATGCTGGTAGCAGGTGTTCCCTCAAATATCCCGGACCCTCGCCATTTAGGGCTTTATAGGTCATCACCAGCACCTTGAATCTCACCCGAAGGGCAACTGGAAGCTAATGCAGCTCGCGGAGTAGAGGTGTTACATGGGAGTATCGGGAGACCCCCATCACGACTCGCGCGGCTGCATTCTGCACCAGCTGAAGCCTCCGGGTGGTCCTCAAGGGCAGCCCCATGTAGAGAGCGTTGCAGTAGTCTAAATGGGAGGTCACGAGCGCATGAGTGACTGTGTGTAGGGCATCTCGGTCCAGGTAGGGTCGCAACTGGCGCACCAGGCGAACCTGGGCAAAAGCCCCCCTGGTCACGGCTCCTATATGGTCTTCAAAAGTGAGCTGCGAATCCAGGAGGACGCCCAAGTTGCGAGCCCTATCAACGGGGGGTAACACCTCACCCCCCATCGTTAGAGATGGAATAGTCTGGTTGACCCGAGATGCCAGTATGCACAGCCACTCAGTCTTGGCAGGATTGAGACGAAGCCTGTTTCTCCCCATCCAGACCCGGACCGCTCATCATCTTAATGCTTCTTAAAAAGGTGAGAATGGGAAGAAGGGATATCCTTTACAAACAACGTATTGGAGAAGTCAAACATACTAGAATAAACTTGCAAAAGGGTCTTTCCTAATTTGCCCCTAGTGTGTAAAAATTCCCTATAGCAAACTCTCTAGAAATGCTTCTTCAAGTCATATATGACCAGCTTTAAAGTAAATGAGTCCTCAAGTTAGAAAATCTTTGGACTTTAGGCAAGACAGTTCTGTTGCTGCTACTAACGGAAGGAAGGTCAGGACAAAAACTGATTATCCCTAATTTTCTCTCATTTTCCACCCTTCATATTCCTTATTCCTGCCCTCCCAAAATTCTAGTGTCTTTGATTTGAGTCAGGAAGCAACTTATGCAAGGAGAAAATCTGCCACAAGGGGGCCGATCATTTCAGTGAAATTTGAAAGCAGAAGGCTGTGAATACGTTTCTGCTTAAGCATCCCATCCCATTATGACAGAATAAAGCCAACAGGCTGTGATAGTCCATAGAGCTGGCCCATCCTATGGTTGGATGTGAACAGTAGACAGAAAACAAGAAGGGGAAACAAAATAGAGAAATAAAATCCTCTACACCTCTCATTTTCATTTCAAGTTGAAAAGGTTTCTCGAGAAACTGAATTTTGACTCTCTCCAATCTAAGTTTTGCTGCCAACTGGCAGAAAGCACATGATGGCATTGCTTACCCCTCTTAATCTCAGCTTTGCCTTCCTTAGAAAATGCCATTGATAACACTGTTTGCTGCCAAGTGTCAAGAAACATCCACAGCTTTTAGTCCCCTTATTTGGGCATGAGGCAGAAATCTGCCCCCTAGCATACAAGATTCCTCTAAACGCCAGTGCTTCTCAACCTTAGCAACTTTATCATTAAGATGTGTAGACTTCAGTTCCTAGAATTCTACAGAGTTCTGTGAGTTGAAGTCCATATATCTTAATGTTGCCAACATTGAGGAACACTTTTGTAGACACCCATACATACATAATCATACTCTCATAGGCAGCTACACAAACACAATCTGACACAGTCGTATAACATAAGAGAAGAGAGGAAAGTTATTATTAAGGTTGGTTGCATAGTCAGATGTTTAGACTGGATTAGGCATTTTTATCCACCTATCTTATTATTACAAAAGCTAAATGAGGCACAAAGAGCCATGGAAAGATACATGCTTGGCATTACAACACAAGATAGAAAGACCTGCACATGGATTAGAGAACAAATGAAAGTATACAGTATCATCAAGAGAGTAAAAGAAATGAAATGGAAGTGGGCTATTCACATAGCAAGAAGAATTGATGGCAGGTGAGCCAAGGCAGTCAAAGAATGGATCCCACTTGATAAAGGCGTCCACGGAAGAGCCCTAAAACAAGATGGATCAACAACATCAGCAAGTACCATGGGCCCAATTGGCAAGAGAGCTCAGAACTGTACTGGTTAGAAACATGCCAAAGAGGGCCTTCATCCTGCAGTGGATAGGCAATGGCTAAAATGATGATTATTATATGTTCACAACAATGTGAAGTCACAGCTGCCAGTTCTTTAGTTGATGTTGAACTCTGTACGCATCGAGTTCTTCCCAAGAATGTGGGATGTCATATATCAGTGTAGTATATCTGAGGATCCAAGCAGTATGGTCTTTTGCAATTGACAGATGGAAATTTTGTCAATCCACAGATTGCCCTGACTGCAAACAGGTTCACGGGAGCAATTAAAGCAATGGTTTTATCCTAAGGACCTATAAGGTTGCCTTCTCCAATCAGAATCAGTCTGTCTGACATGCTCCTCCTAGGAGAAACTATGATGTCCAATTTCATGAGATTACAATGTACAGGAATCATTTGGGGGAAGGAATAGTATGCCTCCTGAAAGCCATGTTTGTTAATGCTTTCTAGAAGTTTAATGGAAAACTGTTTCCAAGAGCATTTGAGGGCCCTTGAGCCATACGAGTCAGGAGGCTGGTTCAACCTTGGACATATTGTTAATGTATTATTGATGGACCTATCCTCAGCTGCCCTTCTCTGTCTTTTTGTCCTTGCTATGTATGAAAATCTGTTTTTTATTTATTGTTGTATTACTTTAACAGTGTTTGCCATCTAGAATCGGCTTGACAAGATGGATGGCAATATAAATAGATAAATAAACCAAATAGGATCAATCCACCAAATGGCTTATGTCCTGTTAATGTTGTTTTAATTGTTGTTCTGTGTTTTATCTTTCTACTAGTAGTGTTTTAATGTTTGTATTATATGGTTTTATTGTTGCAAATCTTAAGAGTCTTGGAATATTGGAAAAATACAAATGGAACAAATACATAAAAATAAATAAATAAATAAGAAACTCCTTTAGCTCATTAATACATAGGGAAACTTACAAAAACAATGAAGGCCAGGTATCCTAGCAACTAGCTGCTTCTGAGGAATTCTCTAGGCTTTCCTAGCTATGCAATAAGAAACTTAATATTAGTTTCATTAAAAAAAGAACAAACTATCCTTCTATCTATCTGTCTCACAAAATGTATGAAAAGAACTTTGAAAAATGACAAGAATTTGTTGTTGTTAGTTGCGAAGTCGTGTCCGACCCATCGCGACCCTATGGACGACGTTCCTCCAGGCCTTCCTGTCCTCTACCATCTTCTGGAGTCCATTTAAGCTCAAACCTACTGCTTCAGTGACTCCATCCAGCCACCTCATTCTCTGTCGTCCCCTTCTTCTCTTGCCCTCAATCTTTCCCAGCATTAGGCTCTTCTCCAGTGAGTCCTTCCTTCTCATTAGGTGGCCAAAGTATTTGAGTTTTGGCTTCAGGATCTGGCCTTCTAAAGAGCAGTCAGGGTTGATCTCCTCTAGGACTGACCGGTTTGATCGCCTTGCAGTCCAAGGGACTCGTAGGAGTCTTCTCCAGCACCATAGTTCAAAGGCCTCAATTCTTTGGCGCTCAGCCTTTTTTATGGTCCAACTTTCACTGCCATACATTGCAACTGGGAAGACCATAGCCTTGACTATACGCACTTTTGTTGAGAGGGTGATGTCTCTGCTTTTTAGTGTGCTGTCTAGATTTGCCATGGCTTTCCTCCCGAGGAGGAAGCGTCTTTTAATTTCTTGGCTACAGTCCCCATCTGCAGTGATCTTGGAGCCCAGCAAAATAAAATCTGTCACTACCTCCATTTCTTCCCCATCTATTTGCCAGGAATTGAGAGGGCCAGATGCCATGATCTTGGTTTTCTTAATGTTTAGTTTCAACCCAACTTTTGCACTCTCCTTCTTCACTTGCAACAGGAGACTCTTCAGTTCCTCTTCACTTTCTGCCATTAGAGTGGTATCATCTGCATATCTTAGGTTGTTGATATTTCTTCCAGCAATCTTTATTCCAACTTTTGATTCATCTAGCCCTGCCTTTCTCATGATGTGCTCTGCATATAAGTTAAATAGGCAAGGCGACAGTATACAGCCTTGCCGGACTCCTTTCCCAATTTTGAACCAATCAGTGCTTCCGTGTCCAGTTCTCACTGTTGCTTCTTGGCCCGCAAATAGGTTTCTCAAGAGACAAATAAGATGGTCTGGTACACCCATCTCTTTAAGGACTTGCCACAGTTTGTTATGATCCACACAATCAAAGGCTTTAGCATAGTCAATGAAGCAGAAGTAGATGTTTTTCTGGAATTCTCTAGCTTTCTCCATGATCCAGCGTATGTTGGAAATTTGATCTCTAGTTCCTCTGCCTCTTCGAAATCTTGCCTGTACTTCTGGTAGTTCTCGATTCACATACTGCTGAAGTCTAGCTTGTAGAATTTTAAGCATAACTTTACTAGCATGAGAAATGAGTGCAATGGTGCGATAGTTTGAACATTCTTTGGCACTGCCTTTCTTTGGAATTAGAATGTAAACTGATCTTTTCCAATCCTGTGGCCACTGTTGAGTTTTCCAAATTTGCTGGCAAATTGAGTGTAGCACTTTTACTGCATCGTCTTTTAAGATTTTGAATAGCTCAGCTGGAATACTGTCACCTCCACTAGCTTTGTTGTTGCTCAGCTTTTCTAAGGCCCACGTCAATTCACATTCTAGGATGTCTGGCTCGAGATCAGTGACCACCACCTCATTGTGATTATCAGGGACATTAAGCTCATTCTTGTATAGTTCTTCTGTGTAATTTTGCCATCTCTTCTTAATCTCTTCTGCCTCTGTTAGGTCCCTGCCATTTTGGTCCTTTATCATGCCCATTTTTGCATTGAATGTTCCCTTTATCTCTCCAATTTTCTTGAAAAGATCTCTGGTCCTCCCTATTCTATTGTTTTCTTCTATTTCTTTGCATTGTTCATTTAAGAAGGCATTCTTATCTCTTCTAGCTAATGTCTGGAATTCTGCATTCAATTGGGCGTATCTTTCTTTTTCTCCCTTGCCTTTTGCTTCCCTCCTTTCCTCAGCTATTTGCAAAGCTTCCTCAGACAGCCATTTTGCTTTCTTGCATTTCTTTTTCTTTGGGATGGTTTTGGTTGCTACCCGTTGTACAATGTTGCGAACCTCTGTCCATAGTTCTTCAGGCACCCTGTCTATCAGATCTAATTCCTTAAATCTATTTGTCACCTCTACTGTATATTCAACAGGGATATGATTTAATTCATACCTGAGTGGCCTAGCGCTTTTCCCTACTTTCTTCAGTTTAAGTCTAAACTTTGCAACAAGAAGCTCATGGTCTGAGCCACAGTCAGCTCCTGGTCTTGTTTTTACTGACTGTATAGAGCTTCTCCATCTTTGGCTGCAGAGCTTATAGTCAATCTGATTTCTGTGTTGACCGTCTGGTGATGTCCATGTGTAGAGCCGTCTCTTGGGTTGTTGGAAAAGAGTGTTTGCTATGACCATCGTATTCTCTTGACAAAATTCTATCAGCCTGTGCCCTGCTTCATTTTGTACTCCAAGGCCAAACTTGCCTGTTATTCCGGTTATCTTTTGGCTTCCTACTTTAGCATTCCAATCCCCCATGATGATAAGGACATCATTTTTTTGCTGTTAGTTCTATAAGGTGCTGTAGGGCTTCATAGAACCGGTCAATTTCATCCTCTTCGGCACCGGTGGTTGGGGCATAGACTTGGACTACTGTGATATTGAATGGTTTGCCTTGGATTCGAACTGAGATCATTCTGTTATTTTGAGGACTGTATCCCAGTATTGCTTTTCCTACTCTTTTATTGACTATGAAGGCTACTCCATTTCTTCTGAGGGATTCTTGCCCGCAGTAGTATACCTGATGGTCATCTGAATTAAATTCACCCATTCCTGTCCATTTTAGTTCGCCGATACCTAAGATGTCGATGTTCAGTCTTGTCATCTCTTGTTTGACCACGTCAAGCTTTCCTTGATTCATGGATCTTACATTCCAGGTTCCTATGGAGAAAAAATCTTTACAGCATCGGACTTTCCTTTCACCACCAGACATATCCACAGCTGAGCGTCCTTTCGGCTTTGGCCCAGTCGCTTCATTCTTTCTGGCGCTACTAGTACTAGCCCTCTGCTCTTCCCCAGTAGCATATTGGACGCCTTCCGACCTGAGGGGCTCATCTTCCAGCGTCATATCGTTTTGCCTTTTGGTACTGTCCATAGGGTTTTCATGGCAAAGATACTGGAGTGGGTTGCCATGTCCTTCTCCAGTGGATCACGTTTTGTCAGAACTCTCTGCTATGACCTGTCCGTCTTGGGTGGCCCTGCACGGCATAGCTCATAGATTCATTGAATTACGCAAGCCCCTTCGCCACGACAAGGCAGTAATCCATGAAGGGGATGACAAGAATACATATGCTTATATTTTGGAGAAACTTGCATTCAGCTCCTGTAACCAATGCAGGATAAGTGTTTGGTAGCAGGGAGGTTCTCACATATAGATAAAAATCAGTTATGCAAACATTTTATCTACATAAACTAAAATAAATATTTAATTTATATTTTTGAAATGCAGGGTAATTTTCTTATGTCTGAGTTGAGATCATGTTCTTGCTACATCTACCATATTCTACAGAATCTTGCTACATATCTACCATATTCCATAGGTCTTATGCCCCGATTCAACTTCTTGTTTCTATAACCTTGGCATTATCCATGTCAGCAACTTTGGATTGATGTAGTTTCCCTAACTGACACAAGTAAAAGGATCTAGCTGGTACACCACAGTGTCATTTTGGGCAAAAGGAGACATCTGTAGAAAGACAGGAATCTTTTTTGATAGGGAATTTAGAGACCAAAAGTGCAGGTGGGGTAATAATGTTGCCAACTATAAATACTTTATGTTTAGTTTGATAGTTCATCTTATTAGCGAAACAGGTTTGCATCCCTAGCCTCAACTTAATATGCATGGCACAAAAAAACCTGTTCCTACTGTATTATGCTCTATACTAGAAAGAATCCATATACTTTTTTGCAAAGCAATTTTCTAAATTCATTTCAATAATATTTTATCCAGGCACAATACAGTATCCTGGATTTTTAAAGCCAAACCAATATTAGTTATAAATATATAATCAGCTACTCAGTCACCTTTATGGCAATCAACAATTTATTCTTAAACCATATTTCCCATGAGAAGTAAATGAAGTGCTCCAGCAATTTATTATGTATTTTGTTACAGAACATTTCTGACTAAATAGAGCTGTCAGAGTTCCACTTGGGAACTCTTTATAAAATATTCCTTCCCTGAGTTGTCCTTCATTAACATCACTGTCACAATCACATCTGTTTGTCTCTCTGCACCAATATCAATTCCACATCTTTGCCCAGGTGGAGAGAATGCAAACACTCTTGTTACCATAACACATTTGAGGACACATAATAACCAGCTCTGGGACCCTCATAAATGAGTCTGCAGAAGTAAAATAGTAGTACTACCCAGAATTCCATTGTCTTTAATCCTAACACTGGAATTCCAATTTAAATAGGGCTTCCCCTTAAACCTGATAGAAATTCAGTAGGTTAGTATTGCACCATGAAAGGATAAGTTCTATTTTGCTGAAGATCTTCAAACAGGTTAGACCAGGGGTCAGCAACCTGAAACAGTGAAAGAGCCACTCGGAACCGGTTCCCTCACAAAAGGAAAAACTGGGAGCCGCAAAAAATGTGTGCACATGCGCGTACATGCGCGCATGCGCAGAACAGGGTTTGACTGAAGAGTGGAGCCAAGGCGAGATATGCACCTACCCTGCATATTTGAATTGATTGGTTGAACTTTTTTAGTCCCACTTTTTTTTTTGGACTGCACATGGCAGAGGACTGGGAGCCGCAGGAGACGGCTGAAAGAGCCACATGTTAGACGGTCTTCTCTCAGACATAATCAAATGGATTCTGTAGTTTGCAGGGGTTTATATTTGGTGATTTTGAAGGTCACTTCCAACTTTATGCTTAACGATATAGGAAATGTTATTCCATGATCCATCCATCCATCCACAATGGAATTTTGATGGAACAGGTTGAAAATCTAGTGATACCACATAATCCTAAATAGGCCACACAGACATGGAACTGTTGCTTTCCTGCACTGATTGGCTAAATGTTGCCTCACAAGCTGCCTTTCTTCCTGAAAAAAAGAGAAAGGGAAGAGAAAAATAAACACACCGCAAGGAGCTTACCAATAGACAAAAGTGTAAAGAGAATCTAGCTGTTTTCACAAGCAGTAGAAAAATAATTGGGTTGTATCTTCATGGATCAGATCCAGCTTTCATCCATCCCTACTGAAAGCATTCCTTCTGGCCTGAAACAATTTACTTTGATCTTGAACTGGCCTCTGAATAATTTAATTGGGTAATTATTTAACTGCTGGCCATCTGTACAGGTAGTGCTGGACTTATAACCATTCGTTTAGTGACATGGCACTGGAAAAAGTGACTTATGAGCACACTTATGACTGCTGCAGCATCCCCATGGTCATGTGATCAAAATTCGGATGTTTGGCAATTGGTTCATTTTATGGTGGTTGCAGTGTCCCAGGGCAATTTATTATTATTATTATTTTTGCAATCTTCTGACTTGCAAAGTGATTAAGATTCACTTAACAACCATGTTACTAAATGTCTCTGAAGATTCTCCATCATCCAGGTCATGGTTGTCCCAAAGGTGCTGTTCAAAAGGCAACTGGACTTTCTTGTTTTTTACCTTCAATTCCCCACCATTCAGCCAGAACTAAAGAAACTTCTTGGATGAGAAGCAAAACGTTGTCAAGGAAAAAAACCAAGAAAGTCCTGTTGCCTTTGAAAAAGCACTGTTGGGACAACTATGTTACTAATTTAACAACTGCAATGGTTCACATAACAATTGTGGCAAGAAAGGTCATAAACTGGGGCAAAATTCACTTAACTGTCTCATTTAATAACAGAAATTTTGGGCTCAAATTGTGGTCAAAGTCAAGGACCACCTGCACAGACTATGGGTCCTTGTCTCCTTTTCAATGTTTCCCATCAAAATGCTTACTGTCAGAAGGAAGCAATTTGTTAACATTATTCTCCATACCAAAGCGACAAGGGCATGAAGACATTTAAGAAAACAGACAAACTTCAGTACTTTCACAGAGTGAAAAGGTCCCGTCCTTTAAAAAAACCAAACACCTTACTTACTTACCCTTGATTACCTTTTTAACCTTGTGCACCAACATTTCATTTTTTCCCCACAAAGATTTCCTAACATTCATCTACACAACAGACCAAACTGTATTTTGAATAGTATCCTGTTTCCCCGAAGTGCTAATCCAGACATGTCAAACACAAGGCCCGGGGGCCAGATCCGGCCCGTGAAGTGGTTTCATGTGGCCCGCAAAGCCATCCTGGAAACAGTGAGGGAACGGCCCCCACTACCTTGGCCCTGGCCCAGAGACCCTCCTTCTGCCAGAGACCCTTAGATCTGTCCCACTCCTGCCCAGGCCCCCATAGGCACCCTTGATGCGAACGATGTAGAGCTGGCCATGCCCACCCAGTAGGCCATACACACTCTAGCCACGCCCACCCAGTAAGCCACGCCCACCCAGGCCACACCCACCCGGCCCCCTGAGGGCAACCACAATGCTGATGCGGCCCTCAATGAAATTGAGTTTGACACCCCTGTGCTAATCAAATACTCTGGGGACATTACCAACAGAAAAGAAAAACAATAGATCTTTTTTCTATTATTTCTCAACAATTCCCAGGTATTTTCCCTCTGATCTCTTAGTAATTGCACAATTCATTTTATCATTCATTTAAAAATACTATTTCCTGCTGTGATTTTTGAATAAAGCATATTTCTTACAAATATACATGGATCTGATGGAAATGGCCGGTTTGGGGCCAACTTTATTTATTTATGCTTATGTGCATGTATAGATCATTTGAATTATTTTCAACAAAAACAGTGAGAAAAAGAGAAATACGAGTGATCTTCAACTTACAACCACAACTGAGCCCCAAATTTATGTTGCTGAGCAAAACATTTGTTAAGTGAATTTTAGCCCATTTTATGGCCTTTCTTGCCACAGTTATTAAGTGAATCACTGCAGTTGTTAAGTTAGTAACATGGTTGTTAAGTGAAACTGGCTTCCCCATTGACTTTGCTTGTCAGAAAGCCACAAAAAGTGATTTCATGATCTAGGACACTGCAACTGTCATAAATATGAGTCACTTTTATGTTTAGTTACACTTGAACAAAACGTTTGATTCCAACAGAAGTGACTAAAATAATTTATTGGTAAAAGTGATATTGAGGGGAAAATGCTATGAAAACCATATGTTTTCTCCTATTTTTACTTTAATAAAAAGAGGATATCCCATGGAACTGAGATCATGACAATCATCCTAAGTGAAGAGGAAACAACTTTTCAAGAATATATGTTGGAGTTGTGGCCAGGGGGGCATTTGCACAGGTTCGCCTGGTGCGCCAGTTGTGACCCTATCTGGACCGAGATGCTTTACGTACGGTCACTCATGCGCTCGTCACCTCCCACGTAGATTACTGCAATGCTCTCTACATGGGGCTGCCCTTGAAGACCACCCGGAGGCTTCAGCTGATGCAGAATGTGGCCGCGCGGGTTGTGATGGGAGCATCCTGATACTCCCATATTACACCCCTCCTGCGTGAGCTGCATTGGCTACCGGTTGCCCTCTGGGTGAGATTCAAGGTGCTGGTCCTTACCTATAAAGCCCTACATGGCTTAGGCCCGGGATATTTGCAGGACTGTCTGCTACCAGGAACGTTTTCCCATCGCCCAGTGCGCTCACACAGAGAGGGCCTCCTCAGGGTGCCGTCAGCCAGACAATGTCGGCCGGCGACCCCCAAGGGGAGGGCCTTTTCTGTCGGGGCACCTGCTTGGTGGAATCAACTCTCTCGGGAGCTCCGGATGGCCCCAGACCTCCAGTCCTTTCACCGTGACCTTAAGACACTTCTTTTCCAACAGGCCGACCTGGACTGATGATAATGGGGTTTTTAATTATGATTTTAAATGTTTTTATTGGTTTTAGTGGGACTTTCACATAATTTAATTCTTTTTTAATATTTGTATCCTATTTGTATTTTATTGTTGTTAGCTGCCCTGAGTCCTTCGGGAGATAGGGCGGCATACAAGTCTCATTATAAATAAAATAAATAAAAATAAAGAAATATTCTTTAAAACATTCAAGTGAAAGAAAAAACCCCCACAATATTTCCATGGTAAAAATATTAAGTTAGACTTTTACAGGTTCCCCAATATCCATCCAGTAGAAAAAACTGAGTTAACTTTTCAAAATAGGAAGGAACTAGCTTTATGGGCATTGAACATGCAACAGTCCAAAGATGATAACATAAAGAGCCTTGGTGGAGCAGTGGGCTAATGCCTCCTTAAGTAACACCAGCTGCCTGCAATTAGTGCAGGTTCACATCCCACCAGGCTCAAGATTGACTCAGCCTTCCATCCTTCCGAGGTAGGTAAAATGAGGACCCAGATTGTTGGGGGCAATAAGCTGACTTTGTAATAATGCCACTTGGGGGTGTGTGAAAGCCCCAATTAGCAGGCATATACATAGAATGAAGGCTATTGCTAAGCACATTGATTTGTGCTTAGATTGTAAGCCACCCTGAGTCTTCGGAGAAGGGTGGGATATAAATGGGATTAAAAAAAATATTAAAATCATAGCATGTCATTCCTGAAGAACACTCAGCCTTAATTAAATGACATTAAATTACTGGATATAAATCATGATTTCCTCAGTTATTATTGCCCTCATCATTTCATATTTTTTTTACATACATTGAAAGTGCAAATTAAACAGGCAGAACTATACAGGACACACCAAAAAAGGGAATGCCAAGGGAAAGGATCTTTTAAAAAAATTATTGGAATAGCAATCAGTATTACATGGTGGCTATATACTGTATGTTTACAATATAAACAAGGAGATGAAGGTACCAATATTTAGCTGCGCACAAACACCAAAGAAGAAATACACTAAAATATGAAACATTTATGTATATGATGTCCTGATGCCACACAACAGCAGAAAGTGTTATTCGGGGCAAGAATACTGGATCAGCTAATTTTTTTAGCTTTAAAAAAGTCAATCCTAGCTCTGAAAATAGCTAAATTTCTCCCTTCTCGTGACTAGCAGAAGCAGGATAAAGAGGCAAAAGCCTATTTAGAAATAGCCAGTGTCATATAGCCATTTATTTTATTATAAAACAATTACCGTATTTTCTGGCGTATAAGACGACTGGGCGTATAAGACGACCCCCCAACTTTTGAGATGATTTTCAAGATTTTCCATCTTATACGCCGGAAAATCAGCGAGCCCGGGAAGGCACGCCCTCCCCTCTCACTGTGGAGGAAGCAGGGCAGGCTGGCGTCTGGTGGGAGCCAGCAGGGCAGTCCTGCGCACGCGCGCGCTCCCCAGCTGTTAAGGAGCACTCCTTAGCAGCTGGGGAGTGCGCGCGTGTGCAGGACTGTCCTGCCGGCTCCCACCCGACGCCAATACGTGGAGAAAAGAAAGGATGCGACCTATTATAAATGCCTAGCACTTACTTAAGTAACTACAAAGATTCAGCAAACGGAGTAAGCCCGGTGGAAGAAGAACTGCCGGGGCTGCCTCTTCAGAGGGAAGGAAGAACGCGCGCCTCGCCTCCCCTATCCCAACGCCGCCTGCTGCCACAGTCTAGGGTTGGGTTACCTATAGACCACACGTACGTCGGGCGCTTCCTCCCCTTCCAATTTTTTTTTTCCGCGACAAATGACACCCTCTTGCGGCGGGGGGGACGCACGTTGAGGGGAGGCGGCGCCGGCGCCCGCAAGACAGCACAAAAGAGACGAAGCCGCGCTAGAAAGGTGGGCGGCGTGCGGCAGCATCCGGAGCTTGCGCGAGGGGCATCTGGGAGGCCGGCGTGCGAGCGTGGGAGAAATTCCGGCATGGTGCGAAAGCAGGTGCTGCTCGCCCGCCTGCCCGCGCGCTCGCTGGCTGGCTGGCTCTCCCGCTCGCTCGCTCCCCGGCTCCTAAGGAGTCCTCGGGGATGCTGCCTCAAGAGGGAAGAGCGTCGGGCGGGAGCCGGCAGGACAGTCCTGCACACGCGCGCACTCCCCGGCTGCTAAGGAGTACTTCTTAACAGCTGGGGAGCGCGCACGTGCGCAGGGCAGTCCTGCCGGCTCCCACCCGATCGCTGATTTTCCGGCGTATAAGACGACTGGGCATATAAGATGACGCCCCAACTTTTGAGGTGATTTTCATGGGTTAAAAAGTCATCTTATACGCCGGAAAATACAGTAGCCTGGGTCTGTCATAAAAGTATATAGCTCACAAAAAAGGTGAAACCAACCCTATCTTTCTATTAGTCTCAAACATTACTTTTCTTAAGCTATAGAAACTTTAATCCCTGAAAGTTTAACTCTATTTTTTGTGTAGCTTTTTGAGACAACCCAGGTAAGGAAATACTTGATTAGGAATATGATCCCTATATTAGCCACAGTTAAGAATATATAAAAAGGGCTTTGTTCAGGTTATTTTGAATTCTTTAAACAGAAAACAATTAGACTTAATCCAAGGTTTCAATTATAAACCAACTGTTTTTTTTATATGAAGCATATTTTACAGTCCTTTCTGGAGAATACAAAAAATGGTGCTTAGTAAATAATAAAGTTCTTAATAAAGAACTCTGATCACTTGGGTCATCATTTCAGAGATTAATTCCTTGCCAGATTCCTTAATGTCTTCAACAATGGCCGAACTTCTGATGTACGAGATAATTTACTATTGTTCCAAATATATTATCATGACATTTATTAGGCTACCATATGATAAAAAGACTTTCTCCAAAATATTATCAACTTTCTAGAGTAGCTGAACAATTGCATAGAATTTCTACTTAAGAGAACTCTTCTCTTCATACACACACCTAAATAATTTATTACATGTATTTTTATGTAAAGCAGATAATACAGTAATCTCCATCAAGAAAGAAAAGAGAGCAAAAGCTTTTCAGTCTCTCCCTGTACACACCTTTAGGCAAGATATGTAAAAATTATTAAACAGATTTCGCATCCACATCATCCATTCACACACACACTGAAGGCCTTTTTCTACATTTTTTTTGAAGTATGTTTCTAAATATATACCATACAAATATGACAAACATATATTTACGAGCATACAGTGCTAGCAAGAACATTTCCCTAATAGGCAACAAGAGCCTTGTTTGGATTTTCTGCTTCCTGTTTAAACCATCCCAGGTCATAAGAACACTGCCTCGCCCTCTCCAAGGTACACCTTGTTACTTGCTTCACTCCTTTCCCAGTATTTGGGAAGATAAACATTTTCAGGGCAGAACTGTCTACTCATATATTTCATACACAATACAGAATCCTGCAAGATCAGGATCTAAATTAAAATGACTGCAAAGCATTGAATAGTTACAGTCTTTCTGAAGGAGTCATTCAGATTCCCAACATGTGATGGGCATGTGATAAAGAAGTAATACCAGGGGGATGGAGAACGCTTGCTAATCTTTATTAATGTCCAAAGAGAGCTTTTGTGTTTCATAGACACCAGACACCAGTGTTTTTCAAACTTGGCAACTTTAAGATGTGTGGACATCAACCCGTAGAATTCATATTTGAAGTCCATAAACATTAAAGTTGTCAAGATTTAAAAAACTAGGTTTTGCTGTGTATAATCAATATAGGGAAAACTGTATCTCTCCCTAAGTGTTAAAAATGCACACCGTAAGCAAAAGCCAATGGATATATTGCGCTAGAATTACAGACCTAGGAAATGCAAAACGAACACAAATCTCACACAGGAAAGTGGGCTAAAATAAGATCACAATAGAAAAGGCATAACATTTTAAAATAGTCGCTCAGCTAAAATATTTAATAAGATCATCCAAATCATTTAATGAGATGCATGTTTTGAATCTGTATACCGAAGTTTATTCACGAATACTGTTATACACATTCAAACCAAGTGCTTAATAAATTATATTCATATAGACACTGCAAGGCCATATGAATACAATATTCCTAACCTTTGTATGGAATATCTGCAAAAACCTGAGATTCCATCAAGAGCACAAGGCTGTAGAATTGTGGTGTTAAGTACTTAATTCTCTTCCTGACAGATTGTTAACAGTCTAACACTATCACACATTATCTTTCACCATCATGCAACTGCTATTCACTACAGGACTCATAGCATTGTTTGCCATGGAGAACCAAAGCAGCCAGCTGTTATATCGACAATTTTCCCTCCCTATTTTCCTATGTCAAAATCTATTTGGTATATTTATGAGATGAAGAGTTGACAGGATTTCTTTTCTGTGAAGTATAAGGTATATTGACAGCTAAATGTGATGAAAATCACTCATGCCTGGCCAATGGTGATAACACAAGAAGATGACAAACACAGAGATAACATGGGTAATGTATTCAAATGAGATTCATAACATAAGAAAATTTGCACTCACCCATGCCAATTTGTATTAATTGGCCTGAATTATTTTTTCTTCAAAAAGATCTGACAACTCAACACTCCTTTCAAAAAGGCATGAAAAAAAACCTACCATATAAGACTCTGATGGAAATGGCAGATTTAGGTCATGGGCTCACTCTCATGGAATTTAATATCGCTTTATCCCAAATCTTAGTGTTATGCCACACAATTCTACAGTACTTTTAAATAAACCGTTTACTAGCAAATCCTGAAAAAATGAAGGACTTGTAAAATTTGATAGCATTTTTCTTATTAGCATTCTGGAATTTTTAAAAAAGATTACTTCATAAGTTGAATTGGAACTGAACACAATAAACTCATCAGCAATATAATCTAATTATCCAAACTTTCTTATTTGTTCCCAGGTATAATTTACATATAAGGGGTCTCTGGTGTTTTTTGAGCTTGGTTCTTTTCTTGCAGATGTTTCATTACCCAAACTAGGTAACATCAGCAGTGCTAGTAGACTGGTAGACTTTATTGGTAATTTGCACATTTTTAATACTTTGAATTAGTACAATAGCTAGAGGGTTTTCAAAGGTCTAGCTCAGAGGTCTCCAACCTTTCCGGGCTCACAGCCCAGAGGGAACGAGAGCAACTTTTAAATTGGAGCACTTGCGCGCATGCAAAAAGGCTGCCGTACCGGCAGGGCACTAGCGGCCCTATTTCAACATGCACAAATGGGACACACACACACACACACACAGTGCTAGCAGCCCCATTCACACATGCAAATGGAGTTGTGGGTGTTAGTGCAAGTGGGGGGAGTGTGCATGTACGCATGCGCACACTGGCCAGCCATTGCCGCAACCTGCTGGCCAAGATGCCACAGCAGTAGTGGGCCATGGCCTACAGGTTGGGGACCCCTAGGGTCTAGCTCTTTCTATGTGAGTTTGCTTGAAACTTACTATCTGTAATACAGTATTCCTTTGAATTTTATTGGAGACTACTATAGAGTGCTAAGTAAACAAACAATGATCACAGAACAAATAATTCTATAATTCTCAATTATACTTTTGAATGCATTGTATAAAGACCTTACTCTGTGGAAAAGTCTTTAATTCTGGGAAGGATGATAAAAAAGAAAAACACAGGACAATAACAGGAAAGTGGATAACAGATGCACCAGTACAAGATCAGAGAGTCTGACCGGAGAAAGACTGTCCTGGAAAAGGTACATCTATATGGTTGATAACAGCCAATACCAATTTGAGGACACATAATCAATCCAGTATTTGGAGATGAAGGAAGCAAACGAATGGACTAAAAAGTAAAGGCAACAGAACTGGTGATTTAAGGGACCAGTGTGTCCATGTGTTTTGATTACAAAGAACTGGTTTGCCATTGCTTTCATCTAAGAGATTTTTCATTTTTCAGGCTAGTATATAGTTTAGTATTCACTAATAATCACCCACTGCAGTAGCATTGAGGCTCAATACTGGTTTTCTTCAAGACCAGAAAAGTTCATCTGGATGCTACTATTTGCTGAGACAAATTAAGGAGAGATGTTTTTAATTGAGACATTTCATTATTTTATCATAACAAGAACAACTATTATTATGCCCGTTTTTAAAAACCTAGGCCAAAACAAACAAAACCTCAGAATTAAAAAATCAACCCAACAAAATTATTCCAGAACCTACTAAACAAATATTAATACTAAAACAACCAAATAACAATGATATACTTAAAACAATGCTTTGCCAGTAACTGCCACTATCATTATTAAATGGCATGAATCTGGTTAGGTCAGGACATTATTTGCATAATCATTTTTTCAGTGATTTTCATTAACTGTTTTAACTGAGATCTTCCTCTCATTGATATACAGGTAGCCTTTGACGCAGGCCACAACTTAGCCCAAAATTTCTGTTGCTAAGCGAGACAGTTATTAAGTGGGTTTTGCCCCATTTTATGACCTTTCTTGCCTCAGTTGTTAAGTAAATCTCTGCAGTAGATAAGTTAGTAACACAGTTGTTAAGTGAATCTGGCTTCCCCACTGGGTTTGCTTGTCAGAAGGTCACAAAAGCTGATTACATGTCCCTGGGATATATCAGCTGTCATAGATATGAATCAGTTGCCAGGCATCTGAATATTGATCACATGACCATGGGGATGCTGCAATGGTCATAAGCCACTTTTTTCCAGTGCTGTCGTAACCTTGAACGGTCACTATATGAACTGATTTAAGTTGAGGACTATCTGTATTTAGTTTTGATAGCTCTCCATAACCCTCTAAATATTACTGAAACTGCTCAAATTACTCAGCTTTAGCCTGGCTGGGAGTTGTATTGAGGGTTCCTACTTCATGCTTTTTCAGGTTTTGGAATGGTTTCTGTTTGAAAGGTTGTTATAGAAATTAGAAAACAAATCATCTACTATTATATTTTTTAGGCTTCCCCAGCCAAGGTCTTTCTGATCTGTGTGTGCGGTCAGTCCTTCCTATCTTAAAAGAAACCTTCTAGGATGGCACTTATTTAATTAATTAAGTTTAAGTGACCACCCATCTCTTCACTTTGAACAGCTAACAACAATTAAACTCAACATAATATAGAGTAGAAAATGAATAATCAACAGCTGAGATAATACCACAAACAGCCCTCAACATAAGCATTTCACATGCTCTGGCCAACGTTCTAATCCCCATACTCATAACATGGCTTTATGAAAAGCCAACACAGTCAGCACCAATCTAATCTCTGTGAGGATTGCCTTTTGCAAAAGGCAAAAAAAAACACTCCTTTCCCAAGTCCCACCAGATGGCACTCTCTAATAGACAAGGACCAGTAGCATTCTTCTCCTGCCAGACCTGGTGAATAGAAAGATACGCTCTGAGAGATGGTCCTTCAAATAGCCAAGCTGACATCTAAGGTTTGATGTAAAATTAGTCAAGGAACTGTTGCTTTAATGACGCTGTCTGGTAGCACATAGTGCTGCCTTGAGCTCCTAAAATAAATCGGGTGGGGGGGGGGACAATCATCATAAGAACTAATTTTAGTCTGTAATTTTTCTGCTGTTACATAACAAATTCACTCTTTTCCTTCTGTCTATAATTTATTTATTTTTTTTATTTTAATTCCATTTATATCCCACCCTTCTCCGAAGACTCAGGGCGGCTTACAAGCTTAGTAGTAGCCTTCATTCTATGTATATGCCTGCTTATTGGGGCTTTAACCCCCCCCCCAAGCGGCATTATTACAAAGTCAGCTTATTGCCCCCAACAATCTGGGTCCTCATTTTACCTACCTCGGAAGGATGGAAGGCTGAGTCAACCTTGAGCCTGGTGGGATGCGAACCTGCACTAATTGCAGGCAGCTGGTGTTACCTAAGGAGGCATTAGCCCACTGCTCCACCAAGGCTCTATGCCTAAGAATTACTAAGTAAAGAATGTACAATGTTTTGCTGCTTCCATACTACAGCCCGGGTGATAAACAGCACTAGTATTACCAAAAAAAAAAAGGGGGGGTGCACTCAGTGAAGCTGCTGGATTATCAAAATTCCTAACCATTTGTCACTGTTCAAACCTTAACTATTCTTTCCAGAAATAAATCCACAAATTATACTCTAGAAACATGTATGATGCTGCAAAGGCAAGAATTGGAATGTTGTTGGGTTTTTTTAACATCCAGATGTTAATTATTCATGGTGGGAGAACTAGTGAAACGAAACTCTAAGAATGGCAATTTGACAAGAGTTATGTGCTGCTTCTGTTGCAGTACATTTTTAACAATTAACATTTTAACAATTAAAATCTGATGATTTTTCAAATTCATCAGCATAAATGGAAATTATGACTGTTTCATAATAAGAATATCATTAAGTCCCTCAGTACCATTATCTATCCTCTATATAAAATGATGCATGCGTTAATAAAACTTCAACTACAGTACATTTTCACTATTTAATTATGAATCTCTGCGCAATCTAACAGAACAATTCTGAAAAAGTGAGATCTTCCTATTTTATACCTCATGTGATATGAATATGTGATCTCCATAAGTGACTGATTCATACAGTATAGATTAAATATACTGTTGATTATAGAGTAAATAAATTCCACCTGAAGAAATTCATTAATTTACATGATATTTCAGAGTGACTGAGCAGTCTGTCTTAAGTCAATTATAAAAAAGGTACCGTATATCCCTTTTCAAAGATTATTACAAACAGAACACAAACATGAAACCACTAATATATAACTCCTTAAAGCAGGGGTCTTCAAACTTGGCCCTTTTATGACTTGTGGACTTGAACTCCCAGAATTCCTCAGCCAGCGTGCCTGACTGAGGAATTCTGGGAGTTGAAGTCCACAAGTCATAAAAGGGCCAATTTTGAAGACCTCCACCTTAAAGTAACTGAAGAGTGCAATTATTTATTTATTTATTTATTGATGGGATTTATATCCCGCCCTATCTCCCGAAGGACACAGGGCGGCTAACAACAAAACATATAATAAGTACATAAATCAAGATAAAATGAAATTGAGAACATCAGTGCAATAAAAAATTAGAGAATTTAAAAATGAATTAAAATACTAAATATAAATTAATTAAAATGCCTGTCAGTCTAGGTCAGCCTGGTGGAACAGGTGTGTTTTGAGGCCGCGGCGAAAGGATTGGAGGTTTTGGGCTATCCGAAGCTCAGGGGGGAGCTGATTCCATAGGGTTGGCGCTCCCACAGAGAAGGCCCTCCCCCTGGGGGTCGCCAGCCGACATTGCCTAGCTGACGGTACCCTGAGGAGGCCTTCTCTGTGTGAGCGTACTGGACGATGGGAATTTGTTCCCGGCAGCAGATGGTCCTGCAAGTATCCCGGACCTAAGCCATGTAGGGCTTTAAAGGTAACTACCAGCACCTTAAATCTCACCCGGAGGGCAACTGGTAGCCAATGCAGCTCACGCAGGAGGGGTGTAATATGGGAGTATCGGGGAGCTCCCATCACAACCCGTGCAGCTGCATTCTGCACCAGCTGAAGCCTCCGGGTGGTCTTCAAGGGCAGCCCCATGTAGAGAGCATTACAGTAATCAATACGGGAGGTAACGAGTGCGTGGGTGACTGTACGTAGGGCATCTCGGTCCAAAAAGGGGCGCAATTGGTATATAAGACGAATCTGTGCAAATGCCCCCCTAGCCACGGCTCCAATGTGATCTTCAAAACTGAGTCGTGAATCTAGGAGGACGCCCAGATTGCGTGCTCTATCAATGGGAGGTAACATCTCTCCTCCTATAGTCAGAGATGGAACCTCTTGGACTAAACGAGATGACGGTATGTACAGCCACTCAGTCTTGGCCGGGTTGAGTCGAAGCCTGTTTTCTCCCATCCAAATCTGTACCGCTTCCAGACAAAGGGACATCACATCAAGGGCATCACTGGGTTGGTTCGGGGTGGAGATGAATAGCTGGGTATCATCAGCATATTGATGATATTTCACCCCGAAGCTACGGATGATCTCTCCCAGCGGCTTCATATAGATGTTGAACAGGAGGGGCGAGAGCACCGAACCCTGAGGCACTCCACAATTAAGAGGCCTAGGGCTTGACCTCTGCCCTCCTGCCAACACCGTCTGCGAACGGTCCGAGAGGTAGGAGGAGAACCAACGCAGAACGGTGCCTCCCACTCCCAGCCCCTCAAGACGACGCAGTAAGATACCATGGTCGATGGTATCAAAAGCCGCTGATAGATCTAATAGGACCAGGACAGAGGAATAACCTCTATCTCGGGCCCGCCAGAGATCATTCACCAGCGCGACCAATGCCGTCTCCGTGCTGTGCCCCAGTCTGAAACCCGATTGGTACGGATCTAGATATTCAGCTTCCTCCAGGTTCAAAGGGAGCTGTCGTGCCACCACGCTCTCAACGACCTTCGCAAGGAAGCGAAGGTTGGAGACAGGACGGAAGTTGTTTAAAACAGCTGGGTCCAGTGCCAGTTTCTTGAGGAGGGGCCTTACCACCGCCTCTTTCAAGGCAGCAGAGAAGTACCCTTCACTCAGTGAGGCATTGATAACTGCTAGGAGCCAGCCTCGTGTGACCTCCCGAGATGCATAGACTAGCCAGGAGGGACACGGGTCCAACAAACATGTGGCGGCACTTAGTTTCCCCATGATCTTGTCCACTTCATCCGGAGTCACAGGATCGCAGAACGGTGCCTCCCACTCCCAGCCCCTCAAGACGACGCAGTAAGATACCATGGTCGATGGTATCAAAAGCCGCTGATAGATCTAATAGGACCAGGACAGAGGAATAACCTCTATCTCGGGCCCGCCAGAGATCATTCACCAGCGCGACCAATGCCGTCTCCGTGCTGTGCCCCAGTCTGAAACCCGATTGGTACGGATCTAGATATTCAGCTTCCTCCAGGTTCAAAGGGAGCTGTCGTGCCACCACGCTCTCAACGACCTTCGCAAGGAAGCGAAGGTTGGAGACAGGACGGAAGTTGTTTAAAACAGCTGGGTCCAGTGCCAGTTTCTTGAGGAGGGGCCTTACCACCGCCTCTTTCAAGGCAGCAGAGAAGTACCCTTCACTCAGTGAGGCATTGATAACTGCTAGGAGCCAGCCTCGTGTGACCTCCCGAGATGCATAGACTAGCCAGGAGGGACACGGGTCCAACAAACATGTGGCGGCACTTAGTTTCCCCATGATCTTGTCCACTTCATCCGGAGTCACAGGATCGCAGAACGGTGCCTCCCACTCCCAGCCCCTCAAGACGACGCAGTAAGATACCATGGTCGATGGTATCAAAAGCCGCTGATAGATCTAATAGGACCAGGACAGAGGAATAACCTCTATCTCGGGCCCGCCAGAGATCATTCACCAGCGCGACCAATGCCGTCTCCGTGCTGTGCCCCAGTCTGAAACCCGATTGGTACGGATCTAGATATTCAGCTTCCTCCAGGTTCAAAGGGAGCTGTCGTGCCACCACGCTCTCAACGACCTTCGCAAGGAAGCGAAGGTTGGAGACAGGACGGAAGTTGTTTAAAACAGCTGGGTCCAGTGCCAGTTTCTTGAGGAGGGGCCTTACCACCGCCTCTTTCAAGGCAGCAGAGAAGTACCCTTCACTCAGTGAGGCATTGATAACTGCTAGGAGCCAGCCTCGTGTGACCTCCCGAGATGCATAGACTAGCCAGGAGGGACACGGGTCCAACAAACATGTGGCGGCACTTAGTTTCCCCATGATCTTGTCCACTTCATCCGGAGTCACAGGATCGAACTCTTCCCAAATGTACTCGGCCAACTTCATCGTTTTCCTCTCGTTAGATACTGCCCAGTCAGAGTCCAGACCAGCCCGAATCTGAGCAATTTTGTCCACCAGATATTTACTAAATTCCTCAGCCCGTCTATGTAGGGGGTCCTCTCCCGTCTCTTGACTTAAAAGGGAGCGGACCACTCTAAATAGGGCGGCCGGGCGATTATCTGCGGACGCAATGAGGGTGGTGAAGTAGGCGCGCTTTGCCACCCTCATTGCCACAAGATAAGATCTAGAAAAGGATCTTAACTGTGTTCGGTCAGACTCAGACCGACTGGCTCTCCAAATGCTCTCTAGGCCCCTTCTCTGGCGTTTCATCTCCCGCAGGTCCTTGGAGAACCAAGGAGCGAGTCGGGACTTGCGCCGGGTCAGAGGCCGCAAAGGGACAACGCGGTCGAGCGCCTCCGAAGCAGCCTGTTGCCAGGCATTAACTAAGGACTCGACCGGGTTGTGGGAGAGGGAGGTGGGAATCGGTCCAAGCGCCATCTGGAATTTATCTGGGTCCATCAGGCGCCTGGGGCGGAACCACCTGGTCGGTTCCGCCTCCTGACATCGGGGGGTGACGTGACGGAGGCCCAACCGCAGGAGGTAGTGGTCTGTCCATGAAAGGGGTTGTGATGTTGGAGTAACCCCACCCAGTCCATTTAGCCACTGCCCAGAGACAAAAATTAGATCCGGCATGTTTCCTCCCTCGTGAGTTGGGTCCTGAGTAATTTGAGTCAGGTCCATGGCCGTCATGGAGGCCATGAACTCTCGGGCCACTTCTGATGCACTGCCCAGGGAAGGTAGATTAAAGTCTCCCAGTACCATAAGTTTTGGAAATTCGACCGCCAATCCTGAGATGGCGTCAGGTAGCTTGGGTAGGACCGTTGCTGTGCAGCTTGGAGAGAGGTATACCAGAAGTAGGCCCAACTGACCACCAGGACCCCATCTTAAGAGGAGGGATTCACATCCGTCTATCTGAGGGGCAGTGGCCTCCCGCGGATGGAGGGTCTCTCTGATAACGACCGCCACGCCACCTCCCCTACCCTGAGCTCGAGGTTGATGTAGCACACGGAAACCTGGAGGGGATAAATCAGTCAGAGGGACCCCTCCCTCTGGGCCCAGCCAGGTTTCCGTGATGCATGCCAGGTCTGCGTCTTCCTCCTCGATCAAGTCATGGATGAGGGGAGCTTTATTCACAACAGACCTGGCATTAAAATAGATCAGCCTGAGCTCAGGAGTCAGTCCTCCCTCTTCCCCAGGGCAGCAGGCGAGAGCCAGAGGGTCAGAGCGCGCCACAGCAAGAAGATAGCGTGGGCGTGATCTCAGAATACGATATGGCCCTCTGCTCCTCCATCTGCTGCCATTCCCAATTACTGTGGGGATCGGTATCCCTGTCCCATCCCCCTGGTTTACAAGACTCTCCTCGGCCCTCATATTGCCGCGACCATTGACCAACTTAGGCTGAGACAGGTCCGGTGGGATCTTCCCCTCATTCTGCTGGGCCTGACCCTCCCCCCTCCCTAACCCTTCAAAAAATTTTAAAAGAAAACCCAAGAGCCTCTTCTTGGCGCCATGCCACCTCTCGGGGTCCCAGGACCCGTCATTAAGGAAACGGCGGCGTAGGTCTGATGGCCATCTCTGAGAGAGGGGGGAAGCTCTCAGGGCAAGTAGCTCACTTCTGGTGTAAGCCATCAGAGGTGGAAATAGGAGTAAAGGACGAGCTGGTTGGAACAACTGCATATCAAGACGACAGAGCTGAAGTAGTGGCTCCTGAGAACATGGTCACCCTCTCACAGTGATCAGGATCTCAGGGGGTCACCATCCAGCTCCGGGTAGGTCGCAGGAGGAGAGAGAGTCCGGTGAATGCTAGCATAGTCTAGCATTCCGCTGAGCTCACTTTAGTCAATAGTCATAGGGAAGGTAGCCCTCAAGTCATTGTTGATCCAATGTAAGGTGTTACAAAGTCTGGTGCTCTATCTTACATTATTTAACATCTGTATGAGGCCATTGAGAGAAGTTATCCATCAATTCAGGATGAAGCATCACATTAAATCCTACAAAGACCAAATTTCTTTTCAACAATATATATTGTGACAAAATGATAACTGTGATCCCGGGTCCCCTTACTCTTATAGCTCCAGTCTAAACAACAGAACAAAGCAGTAGCTAGGGTAGACATTGCTCAGCTCCAGTAAGTTACCATCCTAACTGGACTAGGAGATTCTATGGAGATGGTGATTTATGTCTGGAACACCACACAGTTGAAGGATTGCTATGCTCTTTGGTGGGACAAATTTTGGAGATGAGACCACCATGAACCTATGATTTATCCAGAAAGCAACAGCCAGTGATAATAAAGCAACCTTGCCATGCCAGGATTACACCGATTCTGAGGTTTCTGCACTAATTTCTAAGAGGCTTCTAGGCCCTACTCAGATTGCCAGTGATCACCTGCAAAGTCCTGCATAACACAGCATTGGGTTACATTAGGCACTGCTTTGTCAACAAGATTTTTTCCCATTCATTCAAATGACTCAGGAAAGAAGGCCTGCTGAACGTTTCTACATATACAAATGAGAATTATACTAAACTTGGATCAGATGTGAACCTTTTCTCTAGTAACTCTGTAGTATGAAATTACTAAAGAATATGCACTAGAGTGCATCAGGTGTCCTTTCTTCTTGCATTTTTTTTTTAAAAAGCATGGAAGTATACTTATTTTTCCAGGCCTTTTGTCCCTGACTGTCAGCATTCTACCTTTGTATTATGCTGTTTTATTTCTGTTTTCTTACGCTTTTTTGGCTTTGCTCAGAGTCTTGCAGTTAGGCAGTAGACAAATGTTGTAAATAAATATTGGATAGGCAGGGCTGTGGTGAATGGAGTCAGTTTACAGAAAGACACCCATTTGCACAGACATACACTATCTTCTTAGCTAACACCATTTTTTCAAAAAAAGTCTTTGGAGATTAGTAATCAGCTGATTCTAATCTAGACTAATGTAGCTTGGGTTTTTCAGCCATTGTAAGAATCACCAAGTTTCCCATATATTCTAGGTTATTCTACCATTTTTCTATTATATTTAGATTGTTAAAACTTATGCAGATACAGTACTAAAAACTAATCCAAGTTGCCAGCTTAAATGCTATGAAACTGGTCCAGATTTTATATAGGAACTCTCTTTGATACATTTAATTATGGGAAGATCAAAAGAGACATGGGAATTAAATGACTGACAAGAAATAATAAATCTCTCCTCAACTCAGAGACACTCAAGAAACCTAAATTTTTGTTCATGCCAATCATCCTTTCTGAGTTTGGGGGAAATTTTAAAGTAAACAGTCATTTTAAATCCAGAAACTGCTCCATGACAGATATTGGCAAATCATATTTTAGTTGAAAAGAAAAGTCTCTCTGTTAAGATGTTTCTAAGGAACAACTTGGCCAAAAAGAAGTCTACTAATCTACATGATTTCTCTACAAAGATAGGGGAAAAATTTCCTCATTTTAATTCTTTATTTGTAACTCTATGCATTCTATGTATCAACAGATCCAAGGTCAACTGTGAGTAACCCACATATATGAAGTATTATTTACATGTCACATAAGCATTGATTGGAAACATCAGAAAGGCCAGTCAATTTCTAGTTATTGCTAGTAATCATCAAACATCTTTAAAAATTACAAGAGATATTAGAGCAACAGGCATCTTCTGGGATTAGACTACCTAATCTGAAATTCAGGTTAATATTCTGCAAGGAGGCAGCAACCTGTATTTAATCACTAACTAGAGTAGATTTCAGCACAAAACTGGAGATAAATGTTTCTTTTACCAAGCCAAACATAACTAGTTCTGGTTGCCATTCTATAAATTAGCAGTAATTGCTATGACTTGGAGATGTCAAGAAAGCAATATTTTCAGATACAAATCAGGAATCGAAATACAATAAAAAATAAGCAGAAACAAGAAATTCAAACAGACTTTGACCTGAAAATGGGGATAGATGGGCCAACAGTGCAGGTTTGAGATCCGAGCTCCCTGCAACAAGGTGAGCTTCCGTTTTCGCCTTAGCTTCTGCCAACCTAGTCATTTGAAAGCATGTAAATGTGAGTAGATAAATAGGTACCACTTCAGTGGGAAGGTAACAGCGCTCCATAATATCATGTTGGCCACATGACCATGGAAACGTCTTCAGATAGCCCTGGCTCAATGACCCTTGAAATGGAGATGAACACCCTACAATCAGCATGACTAGTGGAGTAAAATCTGCAGGGACTCCTTTGGACCAGCAAATGACCATAAAAATGATCATTATAAGTTTTAATTTCTAAATACCACATCTGTTCTGGTATTTCACTGCATGGCTGATTCAAGGGGATGCAGTAGATGCCACTGCAATGGAAAGTCCTCAAACAGGAATCCTGTCCATGTGTCCTCTGCCCTCATTCCTCCCTCTGATTCCACCAATCCCCACTCATTCCAAAATCTATGGATGCTCCTGCTTCTGTTCCAGCACAATTTAAATATTGGAGAGCAAGAACAGAACGTAAGAAAAGAAACCACAAAGATTTTCTCCATGATGACCAATTCCTAATTCAGTCCTTTAGCTCTTTAAACAGTACGGACGTTGCTCTATAACTAAGTCCCTCCATTTAGTGCAAGTTGTGTTCTTTTTTTCCTTCCACTTTTCAGCATCCGAGCTTTATCCAGAATGCTAGTCTTCACATTGTATGTCTGAATTAAAATGATTTGACCCTAGTCATTTGTACCTTGAGTTAAAACTATGTTGATTTGTTTGATGATGCATTTGTTTTCCTGGTTGTCCTAGTATGCTCAGAACTCTTCTCCAACACCAAACTTAAAAACCATTAATACTCTTCTTATCTTGCTTCTGCAGTTCAACTTTTGTTCACATAGAGCAGGCATGTCAAACTTGCAACGTCACGTGATGTCGCACAACGTATCGTGACTTTTTCCCCATTGCCGGCAATGGGGAGGGTGCAGTTTCATGATACATCCGGCCCGTGGGCTGGGAATTTGACATGCCTGACAGAGCTTCAGAGGGAATAACATGGTTTGCAGATATACACATATGATAGCATTCTATTATCTTTTCCAAGGCCTTCAGGGCTGCTCTAATTATTGCCCTAGTTATTCAGGTAAGCTGATACAAGTTCTTATATACAATTAGACTATCATTATTCCTGGAGCTATTATTTGAAGCTTGGAAAGAATCCTTTGATTATATTAAAAATGACATACCAAGATTCGTACCTGAGAGAGGATGGCATGCTAATTTGTTTTTACAAACAGAGTAATACAGTGCACCAAGAATTCCATAATTTGTCTTTTTCAGGAAGATATTCAAACTATATCATCTGCTAGAGAAAGTTAGGGCCCATCTGTCCAGTTGGAAAAAGCCACAACACACTGTTTATATAATGTTTACATAGATCATGTGGAAGCTCTGTGGTAAGTAGCCTTTTGTACGTTTTCATGATAACTCTGCTCTTTCACGATCATATGGGAACAAAAGAATCAATAAATGACTATGATGACGTCAATCACTTTTCATGGGTGTCTCTGTTGAAAAGTATGTTACAGTGACTGATAAGGCACTGCATTTATTTTTCTCTGTAGCTTGACTGAATATAAATGAGACTGGACTATGCTTCTGTCATGTCTTAATAAAATAACCTCTTTTACGAAGGAGCCTGCTTTCTTCTATACAAATCAACAGTTTTGTCTAATAAAATCAGAAAATCACTAAGGAGCACTTTCTTTTTGATTACCTTCCTGTAATACTTCGACTGTTCTATGAAGGAAAACATTTTAGACTTTTACTTGAGCATCCCCGCAGTCCTCAATGGTTTTCAGGAGAATAGTAGGACTGTAACTCAAGTAGAGTTAATGGCTCTCCCTTTGTTCAGAGTTTTTTTTTCTTTTCTTTGAATGCCTTACAATAAAAGCTAGCATTCTCATGATGTTAAATATACTTGTTACACGCTGAGTTACAATAGAGATTTCATACCATTCATTCAAGAAAAACTCTCTCCTGGTTGGGGAAGGCAGAAATCTTGCTTATTGATGATAATCAACAGAGTGCAATGCCAGATTCTAAGCATAAACTAGGCAGTTTAGGCAAATATAGACAGCATTCTGCGAAGAATACAGCCTTTAAAAGAAAATCTTTAGGTGTTCAAGAGCATCGCAAACTATGATACCGCTGAGCAAATACAGCAGGGCTGTAAGTATTGATATACTGAAAGCTGTTCAGTTGTTATAGGCTACAGAACTAAGAATGGCAATCTGCCACTTAGCTAGGGGTTGCTGAGAGATCTGTGAAAAAGAAAGGCTCAAAATAAAACATTTTTTAAACAAATGCCAATAAAAAGAAGGGAGGGAAGAAGAAAAGCAAGTACCTATAACATTTATCCCCTATATTTACCTATGGAAAATATTTTGGTTCAGTCCTCATCTTTCAAACCCAACTTAAGAATAATATGAACAGTTACAGTATATGTGCCTGTTTGTGCACCAGGGAGAGGACAATTAGTAGTACCTGTAGCCTTCTATTTTTTGGCAGTCTCAAAGGCATACCAATGAATTTCAGCAAAGCTGTTACCCAAAGATCAGCAGTATGGTGTCTATTATTTTTAGCTGAGAAATGCAGTAAAACTGTTCTGTGAACCCTGCAACAGATTTAACTTGCCCACATCATTTTCCTGCCTGCTATATCAGACATCACCACCCAGGTACGGCTTGATTCATAACTCTTCAGATACCCAGTATAATTTAGTAACAGTATAGTGTTCAAAGACTCACCATAGTTAGACAAAATGTTTATGGCACACAAAAGTCTTAGCTGCTACATAATCCAGCCACATACCCATACCAATTATTTAATGACTGTTTGAATGTTTCACTGAAAAAAATGACTTATGACTGGTTCTTGCACTTACAACTGTCATAGCATCCCCATGGTTACATGATCAAAATTTTGGGTGCTTGGCAACCCTCATATAATTGCATATAATTTACGGGGTTGCAGCATCTTGGGGTCATGTTGATTGCATTTGCAACCTTCCTATCTGGCTTCTGACAAGCGAAGTCAATGGGGAAACCTGGATTCATTTAATGACTGTGCCATTCACTAAACAACTACAGCAATTTGCTTAACAACCGAACATTATTAAAAGCTTGTAAAATTGGGTGCTAGAAGAAGAGTTTGATACTACTGAAAAATGTTGTCACCCCCAAAATCTAATTTTTGTAAGAATATGTGCTTGAAAAGGGCATATTATCAGGGCAATCAGAAAAGAGTAGGATGGACATCTATACTGTACGGTAGTGGACATTTGGCCCAACTCTTCCCATCAACTTGTCAAAACTCATACGTTTGGGCAAGATCCAGGAAGCAAAAAATTACGTACACAAATTACAGCAAGGCATCTTGTGAAGATACTAGTCTGTGGATAAATATGGAATCTTGAAAACTGTAAATGAGATTTCTCAGGCTAATTTATAATGAATTAATTAAGCTGGAGTATTTTCGAAAGATATGGAATGCTTCTCCCTGTTTTTTTTGCCAATTGGGCTGAGTTGCCATTTAAGAGAGCAGATGTCAAGCCAGGAGTCCGCACATGTTAAAGTTGCCATGGTTGAGGATACCAATACCAATGCCATCATCAAAGCAAAGATCAAGTGTGTGGGCTGAAAGGTGAGTACTACCAATCATGAGCTTCACTGCCATTCTGTGTGGTGAGGACAAAATAAAAGGATGTGCTTGCTAATGAAAGCCTGCTTCTCTTTAGGCTTAGTTCTCTGGCAATTCCAAATATATCCCTCATGCCCAGAAAAGCATCACATTGTTGAAAATATCACGTACATCATTTCCATGGGCTCATAAAAAAGAATCTGGCATCTGTTACAAGTTCTGCTTGTTATCCTCTCATATTTTAAGAAGACTAAAATCAGAACTTGTTGCTAGATCTGTTTAAAAAAACCAGTTTTTGTTTTTTGTTGTAGGATATTTTTTTAAAAAACAACAACACAGCTATGGCATGACCTTTGCAAGAAGATCACAGGATTGGAGTATTAGGATCAAAAAGAAGACCATGAAAATCTTCCAATGCACTGAATTTTTAAGAGATTTCTTGCGTTAGAAATGGCAAGGTTTCTGTTTGTTCCTTCTAGCAATTCAAACAAAAATTATCATATTTAATGAAATGCATTACAGGTAGTCCTTGAGTTACCACAGTTCATTTAGTGATAGTTTGAAATTAGAACAAAACTGAAAAAAATGACTTACGACCATTTTTCACACTTATGACCATTGTAGTATCTCCATGATCACATGATCAAAATTCAGATACTTGACAACTGGCTCACATTTATGACAGCTGCCGTGTCCCAGGGTCATGCACCTTTTGTGACCTTCTAATGAGCAAAGTCAATGGGGAAGCCAGATAAACAACTGTATTACTAATTTAAAACACCTGCATGATTCAATTAACAATTGTGGCAAGAAAGGTCGTAAAATGGGGCAAAGTTCAGTTAACAAATGTCTAACTTAGCAACAGAGATATTGGACTCAGTTGTGATCGTAAGTCGAGGACTACCTGTATTATGAAAGGCAATACTTTGAAAAAACTTCTAAACCGTATATTTCTTCTCAGTAGTTTATGGCAAACATGTCAAACTTGCGACATCATGTGACATCGCGCAACGTATCGGGACATTTCGCCATTGCCGGCAATGGGGTGGGCGTGGCTTCTGCATGACACATCCGGCCCATGGGCCAGCAGCTTGACACCCCTGGTTTATGGCATTTTTTTCACAAGACTTTGGTTGTTGTTTCCGTTAACAAAAGAAAAAATAATTTCTTTTTCAGGTCCAGCTGAAATGGTCTAACTCTGTATAGAGCAGTTTCCCAAGGAAAACTTGGGAAACTGCTCTATACAGAGTTAGACCATTGGTTTGCCTAGTTCAGTAGTTTTCCTCTTTTCAAAACTGTTACTCTTTTTATAAAGACAGGAGAAGGTAACTATTCATAATACAATTTAGCTTAGACAGACAGAAAATATCTGTTTCATGAAAAGAAACAACAAAGAGCACATTAAAGGTGAACACATTTATTATCTTATAAGGAATAATGTATTATTATATAAAAACAGATGACTTTTATCCAAAGTATGGGGAGGTATCATCATTTGATTAGGAAAAATCCTCCTCCTCTTTCCACAGAACAAACTGGAAGGAACCCACACATTCAAGCTGCCTCTTAGTTAGGCAGCCAAGTAAGCTAAAAAGAACATTTGCCAAAAGGAGACAAGATACTGTTTTGCCCTACTCTCATCATGAATGTACACTTCCTGTACACAAAACGTCACAAAGCCATACAATTTTTTTTCTGCTCTTGATCATTTCCTAACTTCCTAACAGTGAGAACAATTAACCAGTGGAACAACTTGTCTTCAGAAACCTCATCACTGGACAGCCATTGTCTGAAATGGTAGATAGATAGATAATGGATGGACGAGTAGACAGACAGACACATGTGGTATTCTCCATGTGCTGGCCACATCTCCCCAAAACCTTTGCCAGCATGGAGATTCTGCCTGGGAATCTGGGATTTCAGAAGCTTGCTTGCAGGATTTTGAGCCATAGTTTCTTCCTCAGCCTCATTTACCTGGCAGGATATGAGAAATTTAGGGACTGGAAGCTGAAACATACAATAGTGGCCAATTGTGGAAACCTTTTGGGAAAAGTGTACATTTGAGGTTTGATGGCTAATAACACCACTTTTTTGGATATATAAAATTATATATCAATGGAAAGATAGTTTAATCAAGAATGTAATGCAACAAAGTTTGTTCAATTATCTGTATACTATGAAAAGTTATAGCCAAATGACCAGAAAAAGGAAGCACAACTTGCTTAGGTTGATAGCAGATAGCTTTCCTTCATCTGATTGTAGCCAATGAGCATGAGTGTTTAGAGAGCCAATCAGGTGTCATCTCGTTTTGGCAATGAGCCAATCAGATCACAGTAAGATTCAGTTATTGATGTCCTGTATTGAAGCTGAGAGGAGGACATTTGTCAGTGTGTGATGTGATCGCTATCAAGTTGGTTGGGGTTTTTTGTGTTCTTTCATTTAGTGAGCTTGTAAAACGTAATAAAATTAAAGTAATGGTGCAAAGAGTTGACTGGTCACCCAGAAAGCAATGTAAAATAGTATTATTAAGTGAACAAGGCTACAGTTATAAAAAAAATTAGAAGAAAAATTGGTGGAAACTTAACCAAAGGTGGCATTTCTAAGTTTTTGAAGAGGGATAAGGAGACTCAGTCGCTACAAAACCACACTGGTAAAGGCAGGAAAAGGTGCACAACAGCAAGTGATGATAGAAGAATTAAGAGACTGTGCCTATGTGACAGAAGAAAATCATCTGGGTGTATACAAAATGAAATGGCGCAATGCAATGTGAAGTTGATTGCAAGGACTGTTCGGCACAGACTGCAGAAATTTGCCCTAAAATCTAGAATTCTACGAAAAAAGCCACTTTTATCTCTTCAACAAAGGTTGAAAAGACTAAACTAAAACCCATGTTACCTGGACAGAGAAACAATGGGGACAGTTATTTGGAGTGATGAGACCAAGATCTCCCTGTTTGGTAATGATGGCATAAAATGCATAAGGAGAAGAATCAGAGAAGATTTGCATCCTGATTGCATTACATATACCGTGAAACACCCAGTCAGTGTTATGATCTGGGGTTGTATGACAACAAAAGGTTCCACTTTTCTTCTTTATAACTGCTATTCTAATAACAAATCCTTCATAAAAGTTATTGCATTACATTCTTAATTAAATTATCTTTCCATTGATATATAATATTATGGCACTACTTAAAAAAATGGTGTTATTAGCCATCAAACCTCAAACGTACACTTTTCCCAAAATATTTCCACAATTTTGGCCACTACTGTATAAAGAACAGTTGCTGGAATTGGATATATCTAGTAGTTTAATGAAGAGAAAGACTAGAGGTGACATGAGAGCAGTGTTCTAATATCCCAGGGGTTGCCACAAAGAAGGGGGAATAAAGCTATTCTCCAAAGCAGAACAAGAAGCAACAGATGGAAACTAACTAAGGAGAGATGCAACCTAGAACTAAGGAGAAATTTTCTGACAGCGAGAACAATTAACCAGTGGAACAACCAGCCTCCAGAAGTTGGGAATTCTCCAACACTGGCAGTTTTTAAGACGAAACTGGACAACCATTTGTATGAAATAGTATAGGTTTCCTGCCTGAATAGGGGGTTGGACTAGATGACTTCTAAGGTCATTTCCAACTCTATGATTGTTATTATTATCATCAAATTTTCAATTATTTTCCAAGTTCTTATCCATGAAGCTCAAAACAAAGAAAAGGAGGTCAGTCTTTCTTCCAAAGCACCTGAAGCCTAGAAACAATGCATGGAAATTAATCAAGGAGAGAACCAACCTAAAACGAAGGAGAAATTTCTTATCTGTGAGAACAATTAATCAGTGGAACGGCTTGCCTTCAGAAATTGTGGGTAGTCCAACACTGGTGGTTTTCAAGAAAAGATTGGACAACCATCTGCTTGGGGTGGTATAAATTTTCCTGATTGAGCAAGGGATTGGATGAGAAGACCTGCAAGGTTCCTTCCGACTCTGTTATTCTGTTATTTTAACTTGGCCAAAATCCAGTTCCATTTACAATTGCCGCTTTATTCCCCCTTGTGCTGCCATTCCTTTTAATTTTGCTAAGAACTAAATATTTAAGATGTGGCAGAAAACAAAACAAAACAAAACAAGGAATGTGCTGCATACTAAAAGTGGAACATTTTGCAACTGATATTATTTCTATTAATATTGATGTGGCATAATTAAATCTCATCAATTGTTCCTCTACATGATGTAATATTTTTTCATCTTTACGCTGTAATAAGAAGCACCATAAACTTGACTCAGCAGACAAAATTACCAAGCAATCCAAACACATCATTCCTCAGATTCCTTATCTTGAGCTACACTTGAGGAAAAAAAATATATTTCTAAGGTATGAGGAGGACTTCCTTTAAAGCAAATCATGAACATCAGAAGTGAACACCATCAGACAAGTTTCTATTCCATAGTTTTATAAGCTAATAATATAAAATCAGGGCCATTTTTAATTGTATTTATTTATTTATTGATTATCCATCTCACAGAAGTGTTATTCCCCTATAACCATGGTGGCGAACCTGTGGCATGCAGAGCCCTCTCTGTGGGCATGCGTGCTGTCACCCCAGTCCTAGGCCTTCAGCTGGGTTTTGTAAAACCTTTTCGCTTCAGGCCTCCGCCGCCGTGTGCAAAAAAAAAAAGTTCAATCAATCAATTTCAACTTCTGACAGGAAAAAAAAGAGATCTTGGAAAGTTGGAATTGATTGATTGAACTTTTTAGTCCAATCCAGTCTGCCCCACCCACCCAACTGGGCACTCGCTCTCTAAAAGGTTTGCCATCAATATGGAGCCATACCTAAGGCACAATAGAAAGGCAAAATGAATTTATCAGGGTTTTCCATATGTATAAAGATATATTATTTTAAAAGCCTTTTGACATCATATTCAGAGGAATATTTTCACAGAGTGCTTTAGGGGATTGTTGTGAAGTGTCTTTAATTTTACATTTTAAACAAAAATAACTATTTCTAAACAGTAATTGTTAAGGTTATTAAATGACCAGTATATGTTATATCTCCTTTGAAAGTCAACTAGAGTTGCTTATATAGCTATAAAATGTTTCTGTCTAACATTCTGTCTAACACCTACCTCAATTTGAGCATGGATATATGAGAATTCCCTAAGGAATGTTGCAATTACATTCTCAATATGCAATGACCAGCATGAAAAAGATATGCAGAAGAAATCAATAAATATGGTAATAAGGAAAAAATCCTTTACTGGCAATTTTAGTGTGATCAAATGCAAAATGAGAAATATTTTCTATACCACCGTCAACACAATTGTTTTTTTTACAAAAATGAAAGGATATATCTCAGAGGACAGACTATTACCAGTAAGTAGCAAGAGAAAAAAAATGAAGTGATCATGGAATTCTATGTGCTATACTGAAATATATATATATATATATATATATATATATATATATATATATATATATATATATATATATATATATATATATATATATATATATATATACAGAAAAGTATGAAATTGATTAGAGCACACAAACAATGTTATGCATTCTTAATTACAGTTTGTTGAATAAACCATAATAGTTGGATTTACTAATTAAAGCAGTTTTTATCTCTTTATATTTTAGGAACTCAATGAGACATTTCCAACTATTTAACCATGATTAAACAATTTCAGATTAGTTACTGAGCTAATCGGTCTTCTGTTCTATATCTCAATTATGTCTTACTGTCCTATTGTCTTTATGATCCTTCCCCACAGTTTCAAATATTACAATATTAACATTAATCAGATCTTTACTGACTATGCCAATATAATGTTAAACTGATGGAAAAATGAGAGGTGGGAGATTTTATCCAATATATAATATCTAATATACTCCATGGCTTAACCATAATGAAACATTACATGTTCTTCAGCACTGTAATAACTTCAGCAGTTCTTAGATCTTAGTTCTTAATTCCCTTATTATTAAAAACATATAACTGTAATTTAGGGAATCAAAATAGCATTTATTATCTCTGTCCTATTCCTATTCTCTAGAATTATTCATTATTTTTTTCTAAAGATAATTTTAAAAATCATGTAATATTTCACAGGTGTATAGATAAAACTCTGATATTTTTTATCAACAGCTCTGTAGCAGAAAAACAAGCAGAATATTTATCATATGCTTTTTGTCTGCACAAATACAGTATTAATATCGCAAAGTTGGAAGTAGATCCATTATCCATTGATTGTAGTCTTAAAAAAAACCTCTTAATTAAAAAAAACATTTTATTGCTGAGAGTCCTAAAGTCCTAAATTAGTTGGAAACATGGGCTAAGTACATTACAAACTAATTTTCAATTTTCAAAGTTAAGTAAAACAACTTAACTGTTAATACTTTAATTGTGTGGCATGAATATAGATGCAAGAATCATTTTTCTTAATTCATAAGACCTATAAGTTTTTATGGTCCTTCCTTTGTTGCCCTTTGTACACATAACTCATTAGAAAGGTTAAAAGTAATTTCATAAAGAGCAATTACAGAAGTCTGAGTTTTCAACCAATTACAATATTTGTAATATAATTTTTACTTCCTGAATTTTACAACTTTACCTCTCCCATAGCTGTTGACCTTCTCAAGGCCTTCTACTACATTATTTGGGGAATTACTTCTGGAGGAGGCAAGCAGTTCATCGGAAAATGTACATACTAGTTAGAAGCACATTGTTCTGTGTTTCTAATATCTGGGGCAGAGATATTATGACTTCCTTGAAAGCTTGTTCGAGTTCTCTGGTTTTAAGACACTTTAAGACACTTTTAGCATAAGAAATGCTGAAAGTACACTCCTGTTCATGTAGCTGTCTTATACTAACCTGGATATCATGCTATAGACAAGGTTTGTGTCCTAATGCACTTCAGCTCTATGACAATTCTCCACAGCCAACTCGCCACAGCCAACTCACCATGGCCCTAACCCAGCAGAGCCAACTTGCCACGGCCAACTTGCTGTGGTCAACTTGCCGCAGGACAACTAGCCATGGCTAACTTGCTGCAGGACAACTCGCTGTAGGATAAGAGTTACACTAATATCAAAGAAATGATGGAACAGTACCATTAAGGAAAGGACGCAAAAGGAGACATAAAGTGAAATGTGAATGACCAACATTAAAAGAGTTTTCTCTATTTATTTTAAATAATGAAACTGAATTGTTAAATTGTCCTTCAACAAGTTGTCCTGCAGCGTGTTGGCCGTGGTAAGTTATGCCATTCCATTGTACTTCAGCAGGAGGAAATCCCAATGATTGTTGAGGCATGGCATTTGCCCTAGCGCTGTTGCAACTGAGCATCCAAGAATGCACCTACAGAGCAGTCTATTTTCTTCTGAGCATGCTGCTTATCTATACGTAGCAAGAAGGAACTATAAGTGATGAAAAAGTCCCTTTTACAATATTTTCATACTGTTTCTGTTTATCCTCTCCAACTGCCAGTTTAAAATAAAGGGAAGAAAAACAAACTCTCTTCCAACATTCACCCACACTGTCAACAATGATTTCACTTGGACAAAATAATATAGTTCCCAATTTTAAATAAAAACTATTAAAACTGAATGAACAGGACAAGACTTGGAGGAATATTGCCTAATTTTAATTTGATCACAGCACCAGTAAAGCTTCAAAATTTAGAGCGGGGAGAAAGATAAAGGAAAAAGCTATGGTTTTCTTTATGAGGAAAGTCACACAACCAATTGCTCAATCCAAAATACATTCTACATGTTTACATACCATAAATGGAAGATATATCAATCCCCACTACACATCATGTGATTTTTGGAGTTTTCTCCAAATTCTTGCCAGCTTAAACAAAACTGCCACAAAAGTACATCTCTTCAACCTGTGACATTCTTCACTCTCTTCCCGCAAAGTATTTCCTGCACTTATCTAACAATCGCCTGAAACTTTTCCCCCTACTTTTATGACTTGTATCATATGCAGATTTTTGAACATAATTTTTAACAGTTATAAAAATCCATTTGAAGAGGAATTTGGGAGTTTTCTTATCCAATAACCTGAACTAGTTTCTAGGCAATGGTTAGTAATATCCGTGCACCTATTCTGGTACTAGATGATTGTGGAATCCATCTGCTCTTAATCCATCAAGAAAAGCAGATCCTTTATAAATCTGAAGTAACAAGAATCCTTATTAGAAAGGCAATCTGGCACTAGGCCTTCCAAGATACAGTTATCCTGCAATCTCCAGGAACCCAATTTTATTTTCTTTCCGTCTCAATCATCCTTCTTCACCTATGCTGAAAATTCTAGATTCATTTTAAGAAACAAACTTTCCAGATTTTAAAAAAAAAACATATGTACCATACACTTTGCTAACAGCAAAAAGTCAGCTTTTGCTTCTATCATTTGTTCTCCTTTTCAATTGTTGTTTATTTATCTGCTTTCGGTGCACTTCTTCAAAAGACTACTCAGGGTTTTTTTTTCCTTTCCTAAACCTTCAACTTGCATCACACAACTCACTCCTAAGCAGGGCACCAAGGCAACTGTCTTATTAATATTCATTTTCTATAAATGTCCACAACTTCTGCTTGGAATGACTTCCATGCAGACATTTAAAATGCTGAGGATCTTATTGAAGATTAAACCCTCAGTTGATACTTTTATTAAGTCCAGAAACAAAAAAAAATACCTTTCCCCCTCGCAAAGCAGAAGAGTGGACATGAAAGGACTGCAAGAGAGTAAACCAGCACACAATAGAGAATACACCAGGCTGTTTGCATAATACATTCACACTGCCAATGCCTGCTTACTCTCTTATAATCCCTTGCTCTCCAATGAATGTAAATACAAGCATTAATTCCTTTCTTGTTAATTATCCCAGCACTAGGGTGAGTATTCTCAAGGGCGGGAGGAGTGGTAAGGAGGCAAACAAAAGGCAAAGGTGTTAGTTTTGCCAGTTTCAAGCCAGCTATTCCAGCATTGGTAGGTGAGCGTTGTAAATAGCAAAGGAGTGGGGAAAACATTAGCACGGCTGCAGTGACATAATTTTATAACTAGCAGCTGCTTCACTTAGTGACAGATTTGCCAGTCCCAATTATTATTGCTAAATGAGGATCAACTATACATTGTTTATAATTTGCATTTACCTATATCATTTTTCCTATTATTTACTTTTGCTGAGGCTCCAAACATTCTTAAACAGTTAGCCACAAGGAAATGCAACAAGATACCTATTATCTCATTTTTACAAATAAGCTCCATTAGACCAATCACCATTATTATCCCTGCAATCTAAATAAGTTTGTGAAGAATTTTGCCTCCTACCAAGTTAATCACAGAAATCAAGTATTAAATAAACCAGGCCTTCTTGCTTCATGAACTACTTAGTACTCAATATTATTTATTAAGTTTCTATGCTGCCCATTTCACCAAGGTGACTAGGCAACATACAATCATTCACTAAACCAGGGGTAGGCAACCTTGGCTCTTTTATGACTCATGGACTTCAACTCCCAGAATTCCTGAGTCAGCTATTCTGGCTTGGGAATTCTGGGAGTTGAAGTCCATAAGTCATAAAAGAGCCAAGGTTGCCTACCCCTACACTAAACTATCATGTAAAAAATTAAAAATTTGAGAAAAAAGAGTCAAGTTTCCTCACCAATTGGGCTCACCTACTGTTTAGAGTCATGTCCTTCTGACATTGTAAAACAAAGGAAAAATAAAATAAAATCATAAGCAAAGTTATGGTCACATGATTTTTTATTTAATGACCACTTCAACTTAGCAACCAAGTTGCTAGTCCCTATTGCACATCATTGCTGGACTGCTAGTCAGATGATATCCAGGAGGATAAAAGTTCAGAGAAAACCATTCAGAACTACACACAATTCCGTTCTTCCCCAGCCTGAAAATCTATTCTAGGTTACAAAACAAAAGAGATACCAAGATGAGAAAGACTACTATGTGATAAGATAGCATGCAAACTATACTACCTGAGCAATCTTATAAACAATAATTCAAAGATCTGAATTCTAAAATCCAATAAGCCACTTGCCCAACAGAAAAATACAGAACCTTCGATTTCCTGTACCTTGCCCTTAATGAGTTATTTCATGTGTTGTTATCACCTTTGCAAAGTGGAAGGAAAAACATTCTTCCTGTTACTGGTGAAAGACCAATCTCTAGGAACCAAAAAATAAGCAAAATGAGAGGATTTTTTTAAAAACTAAAAAAAAGAGTTCAGCAGGCACTGATTCTGCTCCATAATTTTAAAAAGAGTTTGTGTTCACTCCCTTGTTTCCTATCATATAATACATTCCTTACCCACATCAAGATTTACCACAGAGTTAGGAATAATTAAACTCAATTGTTTTCAGTGGGTTTACAACCCAAAAGTAGGACTGATTATAATATTGTGCCATAATTGAGAAGCAGCTAGCATAAAAACAAAAGGTCTGACTTTTTACCTTAAACCCCCATTTTTTTTAAAAAAAACTATGATGTGTTTGTAGTAATATGTCTAATTGTTTAATCAGGTTATATTTTCAGAGCAGAATGATTTTTTTTCCCCAGGTTTCTAGTCCTAGGTGTTTCAGGATTCACGTTTCAGACAAAGTTAAACTTTTGAATGCTCTTCCAAATAGGCAGGGAACAGTAAACTACTCCCTATAAGAAATCAGCAGTACAAGGAATAGACAAGCCTACTTTTATCCTTGCCAAGGCATTTTTCTATGATGAAAAATTTTGTTTACAAAACAGTATTCAAATCCAAGTTTTTTTTTCATCTGCTGCCCATATTCAAAGTATCCAGGAAAACCTTCCCTAAATGATCAGACAAGCTATGCAGCCTACAAATGTATACATTTTGAACAACAAACAAAACTTAGCTTTGAAATTTGTTCTTGCTGATAGAATAACGTCTTTGTAAGTATAAAGAACAGGTCAGATTTTCTGTCTCTGTAAGAGACTAGAAAGACGATTTAAGATATAGATCACCACTATTGCAGAACTAACACTATTTTGGAAGAAGCATAAATTGTCCCAATATTTCCTACTAAGATTTGCAAAGAAACAAAATGCCCTTCCAGTCAGCTGAGACTACCATTTAAGACTTTCATACATGCTATTAATGTGTAAAACACTGTTATTACTCAAGGTCACACTTCTCATCAAAGATTTCACAAGGTTCCACAGGTCTTAGCCCCCCCCCCCCCACTTTCTCTGAAGAGAGTAAAAACCTGTTGATGAGACATTATCTCAATGCAGGAGTAAAGTTCAACAAATAAACAAAAGTACACATGCTGCCATAATTAATACAGGCAGTTTCCACGACTCCACTTTCAATTTCTCTCAAGTCGCAAATTGAAAGGCAAGAATGTTACAGATTTTGTTAAACTGAAATTAACTGTTTTATAAAACAGAATTTAATGGCCAACTTTCAAGTACAGTACGCATGAAATTAATGCAAACTAAAGAGGGGGGAAAGTTAGGGAAGAAGCTAGTAGCTAGTCCTTCAAAGCTGGCCTCCTTCAAAACTCAACCTAAAGAAGTCAACAAGAGATTTCACTAGCTTGCTATAGCAGCACCAGCGTTAAAATTAATTTCTGAATACCTAGAATTCTGTAGCCCTCTTCAGAAAGGTGACACACCTTGTTAGCCATTACATTTTTTTCCTCTTTTCAAAAGGACATCAGATTTCTGAAGTGAGTTTTACACATCAGCAATCATGTATAAAATGTGCAATGATGAAAGAAAAACGCAAAGCACATTGCAAGGAGAAGTAATAGCATCTTTAGCTATCTTGACTTCCATCTTATACAAATATTGAAAAATAAACATTCAGATTCTGGAATAGAGAAAAGCAGCTGGAATTTCAAAGCAGTCTGGTCATGACTTTTTTATATATTTATACCTTACCTTTACCCAAATTAAAGCAATGTGTATGGTTTATTCACTTTATTGTCCCTGTGCAATTTTTCAAGCAGAAAATTATGATCACCCCATAAAGTTTGTGTCACAGAAAGCTCAACAATCTACTTCCAGTCCAACTCCCAGAGCTGATTCATTATATTTTACTCCTTTTCACGATTAGATTCTTGACTTATTGTGATTTGTCTATTTGGCACTGAAAAAAGTACCGTCTGGTCCTCGTACTTACGACCTTTGCATCTTCCCCACAATCTGATGATCAAGCCAGATTCATTTAACAACTGCATGATTCACCTAATGATCACAGAAGATAATAATATTGGGCATGACATTTAATAACAGCATTGTTTAGCAACAGAGGTTCTGTTCTAATTGTGGTTGTAAGTCAAGGACTACTTGTATTAAATGTTGTTTTTTACAAAGACTGATAAAACCCAACATTTGGTTGATTTCAGAAATGTCCAGAGGTCAGACCTGGTTAGTACTGGTAGCCCTCAAGTTACAACCACAACTGAGACCAAAATTTTATGTTGCTAAGTGAAACATTTGTTAAGTGAGTTTTGCCCCAATTTACAGTCTTTCTTGACGTAGTTAAGTGAATCGTTGGCATTTTTAAATTAGTAACATGGTTGTTAAGTGAATCTGCCTTCTCCATTGACATTGCTTGTCAGAAGGTCGCAAAAGGGGGCACTGCAACCCTCATAAATATGAGTCAGTTGCCAAGCATATGAATACTGATCATGTGACCATGGGTATTCTGCATGAGTTGTAAATGTGAAAAACGGTCATAAATCACTTTTTGTCAGTGCTGTTGTAACTTTGAAAGGTCACTAAATGAACTGTTGTAAATCAAGGACTACATGTATTGAGTAAGGCACTACAATATGCAAAGAATGCAAAGTATATGAAAAATAAAAATAAAACATGAACAAGAAAATTAAGACCTAAATCTATTTTTTATTCAATAAAGAAACAGATTAATTTTACACTTAACTAGGGTTTAGAATCACCCCCATATCAGAATACCTTCTATCAACTTTTAATAAGAATGTAAATTCATAAACATAAATTCTTGATTTCCTGCCTACCTCATTGAAAGATGCTATATTCACATATAAGCCAAGAATTCTAAGTGTCAAAATACTCCCCTAAAGTTGACTTTTGCTTATCTGTGGAAGGGGCTATGTACAAGTATATACACTAATATTTTTAAGTACCCATATTTCCCATAAGCATTCACGTATAAGTCCATCCACAGAGAAGCAGGTCCTTTAATTTTTTATCAAAATATCATGAAAAATGTGGGCTGTCCTAATTCCAGATGGCACATTTTTCATTGTATTTTGGTTAAAAATTTAAAGGTAGACTTATTCATGGATGGGCTTATACATGAGTATATACAGTAGTCTTTCTTAGAAAATAATATTAAGGAATTAGATGGATCTGGGTTACATTCTCCTGCATTGACATTTCAATATTTGCATTGGCTGAATAAATCTCAAGTCCTCAAAAAATATGAAAAAGAAAACAACATTACATTTCCATGTAGTCACCTGGAGTTCAGCTTCACTCAAGGGAGTCTTTATTTTTGCTGTTACCTATTTAAACAGTAATAAACTTCACACAAGTAACAACAACCTATCACAACTGCTTTACTACCTGTATGCCAATTATAATGGGTGTTCCTGCTTCATTTCATAATTACAACTTAAAACATTAAAATGCTCCACAGATATATTCCTAGATGCACCTATAAATGTGATAAGCATCAATGCTAACATATTTACAGATTTACCTTAACTCTGGTTTCAACCAATGTCTCCAACTCAGCTGACAATAGAACTTTTTTCCCCTAAAGTAATAAAAAGAATAATCCTTAACAGAGTACATTTTACAACTAATTCCACTGTTTTATTAGAGAAAGGGGATACGATGGAGGAGAAAAAAATAAAAGACACTATGCCAAACGTTCAGTACACATTTGAGACAACTGTTGTTTATCTTTATCAATATTATCAATAGTTGAGACACAGATTTAAGATAAATGTAGGGATTAAACACAATATAGCCTAGTAGAAAGTATTAAGCCTCTACTGACATGAAACAAGCCGTACCATTTGTTCCAACTGTCCATAAAAACTGGAATGTTCTGAAAGCTGGACTATGATATATAAAGCAAAGCAGTTTTATTATGCAGTTACACTGAACTAAACATGAAAACAGATCTATATAAGTAAACACTATCCAGAAAGCTTTGTTTATATTAGCAATTTTAAATCATATACAGGTAATTCTTGCTTAACCACAATTGAGCTAGAATCTCAAATTGTTGAGCAAAGTGGTCATTAAGCAAGCACCCACTTGACTGCTTCACTCAGTGACCACAATCCCAGGACTCTCAGTTGTGATCATTAAGTGATCCTCTGTTCATTAAGCAGACAGAAAGAAAGAAATGTCTACTGAAGGATTTCAGCTCCACATGGAGATGAAATCTTTCTTGCAGGCAGCTCTTTAAAAGTGAAAGGGTTGCTGCCTGCCAGAGAGTTCAGTTCTGCAAAGAGCTGACATCCTCCTGGAAAGTAGCCCTTTCACTCTCAAATGTTCCTGCAGGCTGATGAGCGATTTCAGCTCCCTCCATCACCTCTGCTTGCAACCTTCCCTTACAGATTCCCTGCTAAGTTTCTAGAGAAGCTGGCAGAGAAGACTGTAAATGATCATCACGTGATCATGTGGCCTAATGCATCTCTGTTGCCAAGCACCCAAAGATGACATGGCCATGCAGGAGAGCAGCAGTGTGTCATTTTACAAAGGATGGAAATGCTTTAAAGGCTATAAAGCATCCTTTCCAAGGCTGTTTAACTTTGAATGGTCATTAAATGGTCATTAAATTTAAAGGACTACCCGAACTCTTGCAGCAGAAAAAGAAAATTCTAAATACTTTGCAGTATTTCAATGGACAGTCTTTATGCACCAAAAAGCCTTTAAAATGATATGCAGTTAACAGACCAGGGATCATCTGGTTTCAGATGGTTGGGGCCACATTTTACTTTTGCAGCCCCAGGCCTCAACTGTTTACAGGTAGTCCTTGAGTTACAATCAAAACTGATTGTATTACAACCACAACTGATTACAACCAAAATTTATGTTACTAAGCAAGACAGTTGTTAAGTGAGTTTTACTGATTTTACAACCTTTTTTCCCACAGTCATTAAGTGAATCACTGCAGCTGTCAAGTTAGTAACATGCTTATAAAGTGAACCCAGCTTCCTCCTTGACTTTGCTTGTCAGAAGGTCGTAAAAGATTATCACATGACACGGGAACAATGCAACCGTCATAAATTCATGCCAGCTTCTAAGTGTCTGAATTTTGATGACATGACTATGTAGATGCTGTAACAGTCATAGGTGTGAAAAACAATCAAAGTCACTTTTTTCAGTGCTGTTGTAACTTTGAATGGTCACTAAATGAACGGTTGTAAGTCGATGACTACTTGTATATGCATACTTGGCTTAGTATGAAACCAGCCACTGTCTTCCCATCCTTCCACAGCCTGACATATTTACAATCCAATCTATTCAGACTCAAGTCCAACTAATTTGGACTCTTGGACAAGTTCCTACAGTTATCTTGACAAGAGATTTGCCATTGGCTCCTTCCTAGGGTCGAGTGTAAGCAACTGGCTCAAGATCATCCAGCTGGCTTTGTGCCCAAGGCAGGACTAAAACTCATATCTCCCAATTTGTAGCCTGCCTCAATCATTGCACCAAACTAGCTCTCATTTTAACTTTATTTTAGGTTAAATGTACACTGATGGGTAGGAGTAATCAACTAATATAGTTTAAACAACCTGCAAAATAGATTCCCCAATTAGTAAATGCAATTCCCATAATTCCCTGGCTAGTGTGATCACTGTTAAGCATCCTGCAAATTAAAGAATCTACAAGCTAGTCCGACTGGAGCATGCTGATCAAGCTTACCACCCCTCTGATAGCTATCAAAGGAAAGACAAACTCCAATCTATGGTTTTCTGCAAAAGAATTATGCACTCTACTTTCCAAGAGCAACTCAGATTAAAATAAAGAGAGTCAAATGCTCTCACATAAGATAGAGCAAAATACATATTGTCTCTTTAGATAAGGAGGGTATAACTTTACACAACTTACACTGTGAGAAAAACCACCTGTGACCTTTCACACCAAATGTGCTACACTCCCAAGAATCTCTCACAGCGGATGAGAAATTGCAATGTAACTTCCCTTTTATTTTCAATCTAAATATTACTCTTTTGCTTTGCTTTCCTCCAACTATCAGTCAAACAATGCCACATTTATCTATCAGCGACCTTAATGCCTAGGATATTTTTCTTAATGTACACTTTCATCCAGTGACAGTTTTATATGCCAAAGAAGTTGATTCATAATGACATTCGTGTGTTCATCCACAAGAGGTTCCCAGCCTTGAAAGGACTTGTGGGTCAATATCCTCTAGGTTAGATTTATACCCTGTCTTTCATTAAGGAACTCGAGTTAGCGGAATATATGAACATGCAACTTGTGTCAGATGTTTTGCAGAAGAATACTATAAACCTCTTCCTTAGGAACACAGTCCTGATTTGGGGGAGGGGGGGTTGTAAAAGAAATCAACATACTTCCTCCACTTATTTTCCTCACAACAACCTATGAGTTGGGCTAAGAGAGAGTGAATAGCCCAAGGCTGTGGCTGACATTTTCTTTTAGGGGTTTGTAAATATTGTTTTAGTGCCTTGCCCATCACCAAATTTAACTAACAAATAGATAAAATACTTTTTAAATAACACCATTTTCTGAGGGATGGGACCATGATTACAGCCAAGAGTTCAATAATCACAGTAACGAAATAACACTCACAGACCAGATTTGTGAAAGTTTTCTCAAAATAAACATTATTTTGTCCAAAGCAATTTACTTACTTAAAAGCATGTACGGCACATATTGGAACGCAAAACTAAATGTCTTTACGTCCTGATTCATTTTCCTCAGCTGCTTCGCTTAGATAAAAACAATTTTCGTTTCTAGAATGCACCTGATATAAAATTGGTTCATACTTTCTTTCCATCTTATTAATTATTATGGGGTTGTTGTTGTTTTTTGCAGCAGGCCTATTTTTCCTTGTTCTTGCCAGTCAAAAGCAAGTTTTTCAGACAGCCAATATAATAAACATGCTAAATTTCAATAGAAGCAAAATTAGCCCAAAATTATTTAGACAGGCCAACTTGGTGGTCAGAATCACTGCTATCAAGAAACGTTCATGGCAGCAGATCTGGAAGCTACGAAGTTAATTTGAACAATTTTTCAGAAGTATCTTATTTTGACAATCCCATGAATTTACTACCTTTGATATGGGTGGAGGGAGGGAAGGAAGACAAAAGGAGAAGTATTTCTCTTTGTCACTCTCTACATCCTACACTTTTCTTTGTCTTCAGCCAAAAATCATCAATAGAAGTGACACTGAAAACTGTCTGATGTTTACCCTTAGATGCCCAGAATATTTGGTTATCTTTAGTAGCTAAATCAACATTTTTGGCTCCCTGATTCTTCCTCTCTCAGTTGATATGGGGTCTTTGGCAAAAGAGCAACACAGCAGCCAAGTTCCTGCCAACGTTGGAGATGGAATAGAGCCAGAATTATGATATGTGTTTAGGAAGGACAGTAGTATCTGACATAGCTATCAGGCTGTAATGACACATTTACTACTGCACCAGGCTAAAATGTAAAAAACTTAGCACGGCTGGTGCTATAGAAAACCACTAAGTCTTACAACTGACACAGTCTCACAACCAGGAAATATTGGTGCTGCATCTTACAGCTGTTAACCAAACAACAGTACAGTGAATGTCTCACAGTTTCCACCACAGCCCAGAGATCATCTGGGGAAAACAATCAGTGACACTGACAAGCTGAGCCTGTCCCACTGAATGTTATAGAGTTCAGATACTGGATTGGCAGTGATCCCTCAATCTGAGCAATAAACTCTTTCTTCTCTAAGTGAATTCTTGTCTTTAACCAATTGAAATGTGTATGTTCTTGGTGACAAAACCTGATGACTGGAAAATTATTTATGGAGAATAGAGATAAGAAGAAATTTAACTCTTCTGATTCTGAGAAGGTGATCATGCAAGAGATTGTGAAGAGTTTGAGATCTAACCTGACATAAATTCACTCAAAAAACTGTCAAATACCATGTTTCCCCGAAAATAAGACAGGGTCTTACTTTTTATTTTATTTTATTTTGCTTTCAAAAGAGGTACCAGGTCTTATTTTCGGGAAATGTCTTTTATACTCACCTCCCGCACTGACAGCCCCTCCCAGCTGGTCCACTTATTCTGGCCGAAGGAGCAGCTTCATTCTGGCCTTCATTTTGCAGTCAGGCCTTTTCAGAAGGCCACTACAGCCACGCTCGGTTCTCAGCTGCAGTGGCCTTCTGGAAAGACCTGTGACTGAGAAATGCAGGCCTGGCTGCAGAAGACACCACAGAAGAAGTGGGTTGGCAAAGAGAGCCCTGGTTACAAGGTAAGTGGGTGTTGGGCACGTGGGGCAGCTCCACACCTCACCCCGCCCTAGTCTGATTTTTAGGTGTGTGCCTCATCCCAAAACTATGGCTTATTTGGGGGGTAGGGTTTATAGTAGGCCCACTCCCCAAAATCAAGCTTGGGCTTATTGTTGGTGTAGGTCTTACTTTTGGGGAAACAGGTTATCTATTATGGATACTGTTTTCTGGAACACAATATAGAGCTTCCACCCATGTTCATCCTTGTCTCTATGGCTATCTGATCCTTGGGGTAGATTATGTAATACATATTTGCTTGCCAAAAAGCAGGCCATCTTTATCAGTGTGGGAAATGTATGAAATAATTACAAAACTCAAGAGCTCATCACAGGTCAATTTCCATGTGACATAACTCTTATCAATTTCAAATGTGTTTGCAGAGGAAATAACCTTGTAAATTCTACTACAATTATATTCAAATATCTTGAACGCAAAATCAAAGCAATTACAAGATAAAAATGTTTAGCTAATTAAATCTCATGATTACAATTTTAAATCTAAGCTTGAGAAAAGGAATAATCTCAAGATTACTTAGCACCTTCACTATTTAACAAATATCCCTCTTGTCAATTATTTTCTGTTTAGTAAAAATCACATAGTATTCAAAATCTGAGCCAAGCATTCTTATTAAAAGCCTTATAACTATATTTCAAATATTTCTAACAAAAAATTATACTTGATTTATTAATTGTAGGCAAGAGGAGGTAAACAATCATCTACTGCTGGATTTGAAAGTTCTGCTACTTTAGTCAAGTTAAAGAATTTAATTTAATTTAAAAGAATGTGTATTTGAAACTAATGGATTTTTCATACATATTTCTTACTTGTTATGAATATCAACATTTTCAAAACACACACATAAACAATGCACAACCTGGGTTTGCAAAAAACATTAGTTATCTTTACAAGTGCTTACTATGCATAAGAGGTAGTCCTCGACTTACAGCAGACATGTCAAACTCGCAACATCACGTGACGTTGCACGATGTATCAGAGCTTTTTCGCCATTGCCGGCAATGGGATGGGCACAGTTTCTTCATGATGCGTCTGGCCCACGGGCTGGTAGTTTGACACCCCTGACTTACAGCCATTAATTTAGTGACTGTTGAAAGTTACAACAGCATTGAAAAAAGTGACTTATTAATATTTTCCCACATTTATGACCACTGCAGCATCCCCATGTGATCGAAATTCAGATACTTGGCAACTGGCTCATATTTATGAACGTTGCTGTGTCCCAGGTTCATGTGGATCCACTTTTGCGACCTCCTGACAAGCAAAGTCAATGGGGAAACCAGATTCACTTAACAATCGGGTTACTAACTTATCAACTGCAGTGATTCGCTTAAAACGTGTGGCAAGAAAAGTTGTAAAATGGGGCAAAATTCACTTTGCAAATGTCTCACTGAACAAAAATTTTGGGCTCAGTTGTGATCGTACATCGAGGACTACCTGTATTGCAGTGTCCCAGAGTCATGTAATCACCTTTTGCAAACTTCTGACAAGCAAAGTCAATGGGGAAGCCAGATTTACTTAACAACCATGTTACTAACTTAACATTTGTATTGATTTACTTAAGAACTGTGGCAAGAAAGCTTGTAAAATGAGGCAAAATTTATTTAACAATTGTCTCACTTAGCAACATAAATTTAGAGTTGTGGTCATAAGTTGAGAATAACTGGATTAAAAACCTAGGGAGACGAAATAATGAAAATTAAAAGCCTTAGTAGTTCTCCTTTGAACAGAAGACAGAGAAAAGTATTAATTGGCATGAATTCCTGGAAAATCTAAAATACAAGTTCTTGACAATGAACTTGTTTTGCTAAACAGAAACAATACTCTTGTTGCTAAAAATGATCTACAGTCATATATTTTTCCTAAAACTATATTATTGCTAATACTATTTCCTCTCAAAACAAATGGCAAAGAATCATACTTCATGGTAGAGATGACGCAAAGGGCAGAAAAGGTGAGAATGTTGAGAATGGGCAAACCATCAAGTTCCCCAACATGGAGTAATATGTCATTTTTAAAAAATTCCTAGGGAATTCTAGGTATTACAATCCCAAAACATCTAAAAGACTTGATTTGAAGAGGTAAGTACTGCATCTACCATAGAACAAAATAGAAATCTGTGTATAGTGTATAGATACTGCAGAGAGTTTGAAAATGGCGAGATTGGATGAAATCAGGGATTTAATAGACTCAATCAATATTTTAATTCAGGTGCAATGCTACACGTCATAGAGCAAAGTATTTATTCCCCACTTGTCTGTGTCATCAAAATTCAAATCACATTTTTTAAAATGTTAAATACCTATCTTTTCTTTGATCAAATGTCAAATTCACTATCCCATTTGTTGAAGTTACTAGGACATTCCAGACTTAGAAGGACCCAATTCAAAGTCTAGAATATGGCATGGGTAAAGATAGGAAAAAGTGGAATTAACAAAAAGGAGCATGCTGTATTTAATCAAAACTGTAAGTCTTTGTGGTATCCGAAGCAGAACATCCAGATTCAGTCACAGTTTTGTTCCATACAGTATTAAACTTGTGAACTCTAAAGCTTCCTCCTTCCACTATGTATTCAAGATGGACAGTGATTAATATTTATATGTTACTTATATGTGAGGGTGCAGTTCTACACATATGTTGTATATAGTATGTTTAAATGTGTGTTATGTATATGTACACCTTGAGAGCAAGCAACTAAATTTTATTTTTAATGTATGCCATTGTGCCCAAGGTAAAAAATGACAAAAAAGGTTGTCTGTCTATCCATCCATCCATCCATCCATCCATCTATCATCTATCTATCTATCTATCTATCTATCTATCTATCTATCTATCTATCTATCTATCTATCTAATAAGTGATGGTCCCTATATTGGTTTCATAAGCAGAATATGCACAACCTTCACTGTTTAGCCTTTGGAAAGGTTAATAAAATATAGCAAGCAACAGCTGGAAAAACAAGTTTCAGTGCTCACCAGTGTCTTCACTATGTACTGTAATCCTAGGAAGATGAAAGAACATTTTTGGGGGTGGTGCAATCATAACATAATTATCATACATTTTAACCCCAGCAGGAGTTATTCACATTCACAACTAAAAAGGTATTCTAAAGATTTATACCATAGTTATCTGGTGATAACTGGTGACATGGTATAAGTATCTTACTGTATATGTATATATTTAGAATGTTATATCACTTCTCCCTACGTAGAAGTTTATTAATCCAAGCATAATTAAAAACAAATAGTGCTATATTATAACTAAACATTTTGGCCACCATATCATACATTATTTCACTTGTTCTTCTGTTTCAAATTTCAATAAAAGTTTAAACATTTTAGCAATCACATGCTCGTTTGTACACAATTCTATTTTAAAATCAATTCTACAATGTTCAATGCAGGTAGTCCTCGACTTACAATCATTCATTTAGTGACCATTCAGTTACATTGGCACTGAAAAAAGTGATTTATGACTGTTTTTCACACTTACAACCATTGCAGGATTCCTATGGTCACGAGATCAAAGTCTGGATGCTTGACAACTGGTTCATATTTATGACGGTTGAACTGTCCTGGGATCATACGACCACCTTTTGCAACCTTCTGACAAGCAAAGTCAATGGGGAAGCCAGATTCATTTAGCAACCATGTTACTACCTTAACAACAACAGTGATTCACTAGCAACCATGGCGAACAAGCTCATAAAATGGGGCAAAGCTCACTTAATAAAAGTTCCACATAGCAACATAAATTTTGGGCTCCACTGTGGTCATAAGTAGAGGACTATCTGTACCATGAACTCTTTTGCCTACTTTAAATCTTTCTGATAATTGTAAATAAGAAAATCATTAACAACTATATTCTTCGGCCACCAATTAATCCTGTTGATTTTATTTTGTACTCCCCTTGGCAAAAATTTTAATATCTTATGACACATACCGTAAGCCATTTATGTTTGCCTATTGTTTAGAAACTACAGGATAACTATTTTTTTTGGCAAAAATCTACATTGATCCAATGAACAAATTCTTGCAAAAATTATTTTCAGCCTATCAGCCAGTATCATTGTAAAACAACTTGCAGTCATTATTCATTAATGGTATCCACATATAATTTCTTTTTAAAGTCAAATCTTGTGCGTCTTTAGATATTAATACTATTTTGGCCTTGTTCCAACTCTCTGGGATCTTTCCTCCCTGTAAAATAAAATTTTATCATATTTTGTAAAGGTTGCAAAAGTTCATTCTCAAAGCATTTATAATAAGAACCTGGTAATTTATCTGATCCAAGCACCTTCCCTGTTTTAATCTTTAATCCTTGATAAATTTTGTTCCTTTAAGTATTCATCTATTTCTCCAGAGAAATTATACATACATTCTCTCGAACGGCCATCTTACTGACTCCATATATCAACAAGCCCTAAATTTCCCATCAAATCAAATAAAAACTTTTGATGATTTGCCTTGTGTTAATTTTAATATTTTTGACAGAAGCTCTGTATAGCTAGAAGGTAGGTCATTTCATTCCAATCTCCCATCAAACACCAATTTTCTTAAGAAAAACTCTTTAGTCTTTTCATAGAACAGTACCTCGAACCTCTGGTAAGGTTTCACTAAGGAAAGGTTCTCCTGCATGTCACTATCAAGTGAGACACTATATTGAAGTTAAGAAGGAAGGAGAACCTCTGGAACCAACAACCCACATATGGGAGAGGTCATTACAGTTGTTATCAAAGAAACAGATTCTTGGCCCTTCAACTTGGAAAAAAATGCAAAGCCTGAATTCACTAATAAAGAAGGGCTGAGAATACCTATATCAATTCCAAAGATTCTGCATTCTCAACCCATAGTTCTTGGCACTAAAGTAAACTGTTTTTGTTCATATATCACATTAAGCCTCCATTCTGTTTAGTACAATGGATGATGATGAACAAACTCCATCAACTCTGGCTAATTCAATAAACTATAGGTAAAGAACCATGGTTTAGTATGATATAGCTATGACCTTAAAGAGCCTCACCATTTCACTTAGTACAAAGCTGTCTCATGTATTAGAGGGGCCAAGAAAATACACATTTTCATGGATTCTGGTCATCCAAATCACAATGACCCTAGAAATAAAAGTGACATCATTGTTTGGCTCTGGTCAGTCATATTCTACATAAAGTACATTATCCATGAAATGTTCCATCTCACCCAGCTAAGAATAAAATGCTGAACCAACTTATAAAAAAAATCTGTAGAAAAGATGAAGGCAGAAACTGTCTCATATCAACCTTAACAGCTGAATTAAGATAGTACTTTTCCTGTAAATGTAATTGACTGGATCTGGAAAGGCATACTAATAATAAACCTATTTAATAAAACCAATACAATTTTAATCAATTCATTTAGGGAGTTTAATTTAACAGGAAACATTTACAGAACTTGGACATGTTTAGCAAGGAAATGACAGGCAAGAAAAAAATAAGACTTTTGGATAACATAAATTCATAGAAGCCAAAAGGGCAAGAGCTGGGGAATAGGAAAAGGCAGGAAATGGAGAGGAAATAAAATTTCAGCATTAGAAGGAGCAATTTGCCAAAAGAAAAAGGGAGAGAATAAAAATTATAACTGCAATTTCCAATATCATTCATCTTTTCAAACAGAAGTTCTTTCCATGAAGGAAAACAGGAACGCTTAACAAAACCTAGGTATAATAACTTGCCATAGTATTTTACCAAACACATTGAAAAATAGTTGCAAATATTGGTGCTTGATCATTTACTATAAAATAAATGTAGCAAGAAATGCTACAGAGCCGTGGTGGCGAACCTATGGCATGCGTGCCACAGGTGGCATGTGCAGCCCTCTCTATGGCCATGTGCGCCGTCATCCCAGTCCTAGGCTTTCAGCTGGGCTTTATAAAACCTTTTTGCTTTAGGCCTCCACCAACGTGTGCAAAAAAAAGGGTTCAATCAATCAATTTCAACTTGCAAGAAAAAAAAAAGATCTAGCAAAGTTGGAATTGATTGATTGAACTTTTTAGTTCCACCCAGTTTGCCTTTACCACCACAGCCACGCCCACCCAATGGGCCACACCCACGCAGCACCCGATGATACATAAATGGGTTTTGGGTCGCAGTTTGGACACTTGGTCTCTAAAAGGTTTGCCATCACTGCTATAGAGAACCACTGTTAGATGACTTTGGCCCAGTCACTCTTTATCAGCACAGCACATCTCACAGAGTTGTTATTGTGGGAAAAGAGGAGGAGGAAGGAGTACATGTTGTTCTTAACTTATGACCACAACTTAGTCGTTTTTGCTCCATTTTACGACCTTTCTTGCAACAATTTTTAAATGAATCGCTGCAGCTGTTAAGTTAATAACACAGTGGTTAACTGTCAGAAATATAAGTCAGTTGCCACGTGTCTGAATTTTGATCACTTAATCAAGGGGATACTGCAACGGTTGTTAGCATGAAAAATGATAAGCGATTTTTTTCACTGCTGTTGTAACTTCAAGTGGTCACCAAATGAACTGTTATAAGGAGCACTACCTATATTAGGTTTGTTTATCACCCTGAGTTATTTATGAAAGTAATAAAGGTAGGATTTTTTTAAAAAAAAATCTAACATAAGTAAATAAATAATTGTAGCAAGAACTGGAATTAGATTCCAAATTTAAAAGCTGAATTAGGCTTTTCAGAGGTATTTCTCCACTACCAAATCCATTATCTTAGATTTGGTTAAACTAGTAACAAACTTTAACACAAAACAGGAGAACTGTGTCTGCTTCTATATTGGCGATAAACTTTGCCAGGACTCACCCAATAGGGCAGACATGTCAAACACAAGGCCCGGGGGCCAGATGCGGCCCGCGAAGTGGTTTCATGCGGCCCGCGAAGCCATCCTGGAAACAGTGAGGGAACGGCCCCCATTGCTTTGGCCCTGGCCCAGAGACCCTCCTTCTGCCAGAGACCCTCAGATCTGTCCCACTCCTGCCCAGGCCCCCATAGGCACCCTTGATGCGAACGATGTAGAGCTGGCCATGCCCACCCAGTAGGCCATACCCACTCTAGCCACGCCCACCCAGTAGGCCACGCCCACCCTGGCCATACCCACCTGGCCCCCTGAGGGCAAACGCAATGCTGATTCGGCCCTCAATGAAATTGAGTTTGACACCCCTGCAATAGGGACAAAAGGAGACAAGGCACATTCTGTTACTGATTATCTGGAAATTGTGAAGAGGTCTCAGGAATGCAAGAAGAATGTCATGACAGACACCAGATCCATAAACTGCTGAATCAGTGATGCACATGGGAAACTTCAGAGGAAAACTAAACAAACTTTGGTCTGGTATTGATTTGCTACCCCAATCTCCCTTCAACTTCCCTGTTCCCTTCACATGTGACACACCAAAATCTGACAGATTTAATTACACATCATCATATATCACATTTTTCTGCCAGCTACTTCACACACAAAAAACCCCCACACTATTGTATGCTAAATATTTTTTTCTATTGCTGCCCACTTCTTTGGAAACGTGGTACGTAGATTCATTCATAAAGCAGTGAAAGGTTTTGTCACAGTTGCTTTGTTGCTGCTCTATATATAAATGACAGAGGATATGTTAAGTTGCTAAAGCAATTCAACTTTTAGAACAATTGTGTGACAACTGGTGTTTTTATGTGAATGTACAGTTCCATCAACCATGCATTGGTTGACATTTCAATGGCAATGCATGCTAATAATGTTTCAAATTATAAACATTTTCTTTTTGCATAGCAATATGTCACATCTACTGAATGAATAACATGCATAATTAAATTTTAGTAGGAATATCAGCATTTTCTACAATTTATCAAGAAATAATACCATTGTGATATCTGTGCCATGTTCTCTAAACAACAGCAAATACTGTAGACCTTTATTCTTTGTTTGCATATACCTGGCTCAGATTTCTTTGTAAAATTATACACAGGTGTACAATTTATGTATACTGGAGTCCAATAATTGGAATTCATTGGTTTGGTAACTGAACATTGAGAAAAGGCTCACATTTTAATAAGAAATCATATGTATAACCACTCTGGCATTTTTTCCTTTGTATAAGCTAAAATTATAAAGGCTATAAAATGATTTCATAACCAAGAAATTATTTTCTTCGATTTATACATTTAACATCTGAATTTACACACAGAATATATTGCAACACAGTTTAACTGCATGATTGCATTGTAACATATTTTGAAGTAAGCCATGCAGTATTTTAAGCAACCATTGAAAGTATTTTTTAAATGAATGTTTTGTGGCTATTTTGAGATTTCCAGTCTTTTGCATGTTGTTGGCGTACTTAAAAATTCTTGAACAATTTTGTCCTGGATTGAAGCAGTTCTCATATTCTAGGTTAAAGAAAATAAACATCCTTGTCTAGCAAATAAATCACCTTGAGAACAATCCCTTGAAAAGAGTTTATCAAACATGCAGAACAAATTTAGCATACAATCAACATTTTATTAGAGATAGGATTACATGGGATTCCATTTTTTGGTCTGGATTTGACAGTGAAAAATGTGAACTGAACAGGAGGGCTTTATTAGAAGAATGAAAGAAACCAGAACTATCAATGATTTTCATAAGGCTCACAAGTGCAATAATACCATTGATTGGCTTGTGGCATTAAGACAACCCTATCTATGGAATAATAGCAGTGAAATTATTGCTTCTGAATTTAACATGGTAATTTCTGAGCTAAGGAAAATAACCTTCTTTCCACACCAAGCAAGTCTGATCAGTTCTTCAAAATCTTCATGTCTGTAGTGTCTACACTAAATTAGAGAAATGTACATTGGATGTATTTGAGTTAAATTGTTTTCTCAATAGGAACTTGATTTCAATTAAGTGAAATCTATTCTGTCTCCTGAGCCCATCTACCTAACTCACAATTATCAGGGATGGTCAGAGTTTTCTGGACTTTGCCTATTTTTACCATAAATGCCTTCTTAATTTTCTGATATTGATCAGTTGACTTATTTTATTAAGACAGGAGTCATCTTTACATACTTCATTCTCTTCTCAGATTAACACCTATTATGTAGATGCCAACTGCCCCTATGCTGTACAAACTGGTGTTTTTTATTTCATCTTAAGAGCCAGATATTTACAATGGTTCTTGAGTTTCAAGTCAAGTTTCTCCCTTGTGCTTTCCTTTTCAGACAGAAGCTATTATGTTTTTGATCAGGAAATTGAAAATGAATAAGAAAATAAAAGGTATCTTAGAACAACACCTTCATTGTTATGCAAACTAAAATTAACTGGCCTAGTCTTCTGCAGCTAGCTCTTGATTTAGAGCTACAGTTGCTCTAAGTCTGTTGCTAAGAGGGCAGTTATTACGTCCATTTTTAAGACCTTTTTGGTTAAGGTTGTTAAGTGAAGTATATAGTCATTAAGCATATCCACCTTCCCTACCGATTTTGCTTGTTGGAAGCCAGCTGGAAAGGTCACAAATGGCAATCACATAGTCCTGGCATACTGTAACCATTATATATTCATACCAGTGTCGTAACTGCAGGGACACGACAATGGTCATGTGAAGACCAGTTATAAGTCACTTTTTTCAGCACCACTGTAATTTTGAATGGTCACTATCAAATGATTGTAAGTCAAGAACTAACTATACTAATGACTGAGTTTGTTTAGTTCAGGTCTCCACTGACATGTCACTATTTCAGGCCAACTATGGTTCCACTCACACTTTCTGGTTTTCTCCTGTTCCAAAGATACTTCAAGCCACATGGTGCTTCTTTAAGCTGATCATTGTCACAGGAGAAGGCTGAGTAAGCTATAACTTGAATATGAGGTTAAATGTCCGAATAGCCTAGAGCTATGCTTATGGAATGCTGTAAGTAACTAAACATATTTATTTATCCATCATGCTGTTCTCTTTCAGGATAAGCAACATTATGCCAAGTATAGGAAAAAATCAAGAACATAAGAAATTAAAGACATGAGATTTTTAAAAAAATTAAAAATAGCTAAATCTATTTTACATCAACACCTTTCATTACAATTATCAATCTTGGGAAGAATAGCGATAGTGAAAACTTATATTTTACCAAAACTACTTTTCCTATTCCAAACAATACCTATAAAATTAGAGAATTTTTTTTATGAGTGAAATGCTTTGATTTTGAAATTCATCTGGCAAGGGAAAAAAGCCAGAATAAGACTGAAATTGCTACAAGAAACAAAAGAAAATGGAGGATTTGGGCTACCAGACTGGGTTCTATATTACCAAGCAGCTGCATTAACATGGCTAAAAGAGTGGATAACCCTTAGACGCAAAAGACTACTATACCTAGAAAGACATGACCTGCAACTTGGATGGCATGCCTTTCTATGGTATGGGAAGAATAAAATCCATAAATACTTTCAAAATCATTATATAAGAAATGCCTTGCTTTTGAGATGGGAAAAGATAAAAATGAATATTTATTTGAAAATACCAGGATGGATCTCAACAATGGAAGCGTTTGTGCATCCAAATTTAATTAACTATGATAAACTTGTGACTTACAAAGACATTTTGAACACTGATGGGAAATTACAAACTAAACAAGAACTGGAATAACAGGGTATTGAGCTATAATAGTGGCCACGCTTGCAAACGCAAATGAGATACAAAAAAGATGCTAAAACATATGGTTTGTATAAAGATCAGTGTTTGACCAGATACTATTGTCATCAAATGAAAAACTGATTAAGAAACACTATAAATTTTTGTTAAACCTGAAGATGGAAGATGAACAAATTAAAGAAATAATGATAACTTGGTCAAAATTTTTTGGGTACAATGTAGAATTAGAAAAATGGCAAAACTTGTGGGAAAGAAACTATAAAACAATCTATATGCTGTATTTTTCCGTCTATAAGACGCACCCTTGTATAAGGTGCTCTAGCATGCGAGTTTCTCCAGCAAATCCAGAAGTTCAGCCAGCCAACGATCTTGTCCCCTCTCCCCTCCCATTAGTGGCAAGCCCACAGGGGCTTCACACCTGCACCAGGTGGCATGGCAAAACCACACAGGCATGCCCTGGGCGGCAGAGGTTACCATTATTTTTCCATGTATAAGACGCACCTGATTTTTGAATAGGGTGTTTGCAGAAAAAAATAGCGTCTTATACACGGAAAAATATGGTAAAATGTTTTATAGATGGCATTTACCTCCTGCAAGATTAGCAAAAATGTTTTAAAACATGTCTAGTAATTGTTGGAAATGTAGGCAAAAGCCAAGCATGTATTATCACCTTTGGTGGACATGCCCTAAAGCAAAAAAAAATTGGCCAAAAATACACGTGTTTGGAAAAAATGTTAAGAAAATACGTAGATTTTAAGCCAGACTTATTTCTTTTAGATATAATTACAGAGAACTATGATAAAAATGTATATACTTAATATTACATGTATTAACAGCAGCGAGAATTGCATTTGCACAGTATTGGAAAAATGAAAAAACACCATTGGAAGAAGACATAATCAGGAAAATTTTAGATTGTGCAGAAATGGATAGGCTCACGCTAAAAATGAAAGGGAAAGAAGATACAGAATATTTCCAGACATGGGATAATTTCTATAAATGGCTGGAAAAATGGAGTAGAGAGTAGACATGGAAGTTGCATTTCTATTATTGTTAAATACGTGAAGCCATACAACACATTGTTTATTAAGCACTAAAGATTTGTAACTATAAAAATATTTATTTTAAAAAACACCTTTCACGATAGCCTTCCTGCCTTTCTAGTGTTCCAAACTATCCTTGTTTCTACTATATTCCTGCACTGCTTCATGCTACTGCTAAGCTTGTAAGCCACCCTGAGTCTTCGGAGAAGGGCGGGATATAAATGTAATAAAAATAAAAAAAAATAAATGTTATGCCTTTGGTTCTTTAAACTTTTTGCTTCTTTCTAACAGTTTCTTGGTCTTCTCAGTCCATTCAGTCTTCCTTCATATGTTTGCTTTGCTATTTGACCCTAATTCATTAATTATGTAACACCAACCACCTCAGCATACTTTATACCGTAGTGTACAGCATGACTGCTTCAACCCATATTCATTCAATATCTATTCCATCTCTTATTTTACCAGGCATGCTTCTTAAGCTTTCCGACTCTACTGCATTCAACTTACTTTTACATTTCTCGTGACATACCCAAATTTCATTTCCTTGTGGCAAAGTGGGCAGAAATGTTATTACAGAAAGTCACTTTTGTTTGTTATGGCAAACATTCATCACCTACAGCAGGGGTCTCCAAACTTGGCAATGTTAAGATTTGTGGGCTTCAACTCTCAGAATTCCCAGCCAGCCTTGCAAAAATGCTGGCTGGGAATTCCAGGAGTTGAAGTCCACATGTCTTAATGTTGCCATGCTTGGAGATCCCAACCTCCAAGAGTCCATAGCAAAGGTGTCCACAGCTAGTCATAAATGTTCAAAATGACAAATGTGCATCATGACACTAACACGAAAGGAGTGGATATAGAGTTTTCATGGATTTCATCACTTGCCCCCTTATGCACCTTGAGGATGCTCATGAACAAGAAAACCTCTCTACCAGCATTTACACATCTTAAAATTTCTACACCCACTTTTACTTATTTTCCACCAGGCAACACAAATTAAGAAGTAGACATTTTTTTAGCAGCATTAAGAACTTAACAAATGAAGTTCATACAATCATTGCTGTTTGCAAAAACTTGAAATTAAATTAGCCTAGCTGGTTTATCTATTTAGTGTATGGCATCTACAGAAGTCATGCAATCACTGATATACAAATTTAGTTTAAATAAAGTCTCTCTCTCTCTCTCTCTGTGTGTGTGTGTGTGTGTATATGTGTAATGTGTGTGTGTGTGTGTATTCAGAGAGAAAAAAAATCTATTTAAGATGAAACTATAATAAAATCGCCATAATATGGAAACACATCATAACAATTTAGTAAAGTCAACATAACAGTTGTTAATAGTGGAAAATATCACTCATATAGAGCAAAAAATGCCATAATTGGCCATAGATTTCCAGGTCACCTATCCCTAGGAATTATGTTACATTTTGTACCAAAGCTTTCATTTCTGACTCAGATATTTAATGTTCTGACTAAAGTACTGTACACCACTGTGCCTCAAACAAAAGTGCTCTTTAGCTGATTTGATAAACACCAAAAACCAAGTTTTCATTTAGGGAAAAAAAACCCTATCATGATCAACAGATTAGTGTCTGTTGGGGATAGTAACATCTTAAAGGTCTTCTTACATATCACAGGACATTCCTTAATATTACTGTGCCATTATAAGCGAAACAATAAGAGTCATTATTTCTTTTCCACCTACTTATATATGCATTTCCTTCTTTTTTACAGCTACACTTGTCTACTAATAATTTTACATGTAAAGCAACTTCAAGAATTAATGCACTGATAGAGAGGCCAGACCAAATCTTTCTCTTGCTTAGTTTAGAACATAGAATAAATAGGGTTGGAAGGAAACTTGGAGGTCCACTCTGGACAAATGGCTGTCCAAAGGACTCTGTTCTGGGCCCAGTGCTCTTCAACATCTTCAACAATGATTTGGACGAAGAGATAAATGGGGAACTCATCAAATTTGCAGACAACACCAAGCTGGCAGGAACAGCCAACACTCCAGAAGACAGGCCTAAGATACAGGAGGATCTAGAACACTGGGCTCTATCTAACAAAATGAAATTCAATGAAAAGTGAAAAAAATAAGGTTCTATATTTAGGCAAGAAAAACCAAATGTACAGGTATAGTATAGGGGGTACCTTGCTCAATAGTAGTAACTTTGAGACGGATCTCAGAGTCCTAGCGGACAAATCTCTTCAATATGAGCCAGCAGTGTGCTGCAGCTGCCAAAAAAGCCAACACAGTGCTAGGCTGCATTAACAGAGGGATAGAATCAAGATCACGTGAAGTATTAATACCACTTTACAATGCTTTGGTAAGGCCACACCTGGAATACTGCATCCAGTTTTGGTCACCACGATGTAAAAAAGATGTTGAGACTCTAGAAAGGGTACAGAGAAGAGCAACAAAGATGATTGGGGGACTGAAGGCTAAAATATATAGGAACGGTTGCTGGAATTGGGTATCTCTAGTTTAATGAAGAGAAGGATGAGGGGGGACATGATGCCACAAGGAAGAGGGAGTCAAGCTATTCTCCAAAGCGCCTGAAGGCAGCACAAGAAGCAATGGATGGAAATTAATCAAGGAGAGAAGCAGCCTATAACTAAGGAAAAACTTCCTGACAGTTAGAACAATTAACCAGTGGAACAACCTGCCTCCAGAAGGGGTGAATGCTCCAACACTGGAAGTTTTTAAGAAGAAACTGGATAGCCATTGTTTGAAATGGTATAGGGTTTCCTGCCTGAGCAGGGGGTTGGACTAGATGACCTCTAAGTTCCCTTCCAACATCATTATATTATTATTATTATTATTATTATTATTATTATTATTATTATTATTATTATTATTATTATTATTATTATTATTATTATTTGCACAGTCAGCCAGATATTCAGACTGGATTTGGCATTTTTGTCTACCTATCGAGTCCTTACCAAGGACCTGGGATAGGCAGATGTCGATGTTTATTATAGATATTGTCGCAGGATGGAAATAGTTATTATTATTATTATTATTATTATTATTATTATTATTATTATTATTATTATTATTATTATTATTATTATTTTCTTGAAAATGTCCAGTGATGGAGCAAGGTATCAAATCCAGGTTTACAAAATTACCAAGATGACAAATCCAAAAGAACTTGGATTATTTTGCATGCATACCCCAAAATTTTCATAATAATCACTTTACTCCAAATTTAAATACTACATAGTTAGTCCTCAACTTACGACCACATTTGAGGCCAAAACGTCTGTTGGTAAGTGAGACAGTTAAGTGAATTTTGCTTTATTTTATGATCATTCTTGACACAGTTCAGAGAATCACTGCAGTTAATAACACAATTTTTAAATGAATCTGGCTTCCCCACTGACTTTGCTTGTCAGATGGTAACAAAAGCTGATCACATGACCTCAGGATATTGCAACTGTCATAAATATGAACCAGCTGTCAAGCATCCAAATTTTGATCACATCACCATAGGGATGCAATGGTTGTAAGTGTGAAATATGGTCATAAGTCACTTTTTGGTGCTGTTGTAACATTGAACAGTCTAGACAAATTATAAGTCAAGGATTACTTGTACAGGCAACAATCTCCTTTTCTAATTAAAATGATAACAAAGTAAGAATTACTGTAATCTAAGATTAACCACTGAATCTAAATCACTGGATTTTTAATGTACAATCCTAACATACATATTTAAGAATAAATACTACTAAATAGTGTGGGACACTGCAACTGGATTAATTTCCACACTTTAAGAAAAAAATGTTTGCCATATTCCCAATTAAGTTATACTCATTTAAATATGTGGTTATAATATGGAACAGCAACCAATGTTTATTTAAAGGCAGACAAAAAAAGACTAAGAATTGCATTTCAGTTAACCAATGCATTCATTTGACTTGACAGATTTCCCTGTTTTCAACTAACATTCAAGGATAAAGCTTCTTGCTCTATATATCATGTTAACCAGTGCTGTAAGTGGCATCAGGTGATCCCAATGTTTCCAAAATCAAGAACAGATTTCCCCAAACTACTAATTAAACAGGATCAGGAGGAACCAGTGCTTTGGGGGGGGGGGAAGGAGAGGCAAATAAGTCAAAATGGCCATCACAAACAAAACCACACCCCTTTTGACATGCTTCTCACATGACATATTTAAAAAGGGGTATATTTTCAGACACCATCTTGACTTTTTTGACCCTTTTGCCCCATAAAGAAGAAATCGTTGTTACAAGTGCTCAGTGCCAAAAGCTACCATTCTTCTATGTTATATAAGACCAAAGTATCCTGTAGGATACTTTTTGCATCCAGAAGAAATATAGTTTGATGGATTTAAGGGGGGATATTATGGTCCAAATCCTTTGCTCCAGATGAACCCAGTGAAAAACACCTGTGGCTGTGAGGTAACTTGAGCCACCATTTCCCCACATCCTCTGTTAGAATCCAAATGGAGCAAAATGAACATGTATGGATGATTTAGTTTATGCTAGATGAGAGACTCAGGGCAGAATCTTTATTTCAGCCCACTAACCATTTATTTATTTAAAACATTTATATCTTGCCTGTATTATTTTCACAAATTAACTCAAGGCAGCAAGAGTATACATCACACCTTCCTTTTTATTTTATCCACAACAATAACCTTGCAAAGTAGGCTGGGCTGAGTGGGTGTGACTGGCTCAAAGTCACTAAGCTAGCTTTCATGGTTAAGGCAGGACTTCAACTCTTGCTCTCTTACCTGGTGCCTTAACGAGACCAAACTGCTCTTTATATATAATGTTATATAGACACAGAATCTTTGTTTCAGCCCACCAGTCATTTATTTATAGCCTGTCTATATTATTTCACAAATAACTCAAAAGGCTTGCTGTCATATCCATCTCACCTTCTATTTTCCCCCAACAACCTTGCAAGGTTGGCTGGGCTGACACTGACTCCAAGCTGGCTTTCATGGCTAAGGCAGGACTTGAACTCAGAGCCTCTTGCTTTCTAGCTTGGTGCCTTAACCACTAGGACCAAACTGGCTCTTTTTCTATATATAGGGTTCAACATATTGAGGCAGAATCTTCATTCCAGCCCCCAACCATTTATTTATTTATTTAAAACATTTGTATAGGAAGCAGAATCTTCATTTCAGCCAGGTGGTTCCAGTTTTCCTGTAAAGAAAAGACTCTTTTGTGTCCTAGATGGTGGGCTTCTATGGACCCTTCTGGACAAAATGGGAAAGACCTCTAACTTCAGCCTCCATGGGATTAAAGTTTGAGTTGCTCCCACATTCTTTCAACCAAATGCTTTGGTTCTCCAACTAGCCCACCTACTTTTGGGGTGCCAGAGTCTGGGGCCCGGAGGGAACCCCATTACTAGTACTCCCCAAGTGTAGACCCATTCCTGTCACCCATTATCCAATCCCCGAGAAGGCAATCCCCAAACATGGCTCTAAGGCCCCTCTTCTCACACTGCAAATGCAGACTGCACGTGCCCAGAGGTACCACCGCCTTGCTACCACACCCAGCGTCCCACAGCTGATGCTTAGTTTTCAATGGGGGGGAGGGGAAAAAACTAAAGCAACACCAGCGCGGGAGGGTCAAACTACTGCTCCTTCACCCCTTTTCACCCCGTTCCTTCATATCTAGGCTTGCGTAAGCTGCCAGTAGTCTTCTCCCACCCGCGTCAGCGTGTTCATACGTTCTCCTGACTCGCGTCTTACCGTCGATATTCTCCCGGTCGCTGATATGCTGCAGGTTGCAACCCGTGTCGTCGCGGCTCAGCTCGGTGTCGGGCCGGTACGACTCCAGCCGTGAATGGGCATTCCTCCGCAGTTTGGGGCTGGACGAGACGCAGCAGGAGGTCGCGTTCCCCATGTTCTCTGCCGCCGGGACCGGCCAGGCAATCGAGAGAGGCTGGACCCAGGCGGGGTAGACGAACAGGAACGGAGGAGGCGGGACGGGGAGGAGAAACCAGACGGGAACGAAGGCGGCGGCGGGAGCGGCGGGAGTTACCAGCGGCTGGTGTGGTGTGAAACCATAAACGGGTTGGAGAACCAGCACCTCCGCTGGAGAAGGAGGAGGGGGCGGCGGCGGCGTATACAGTGACTCTGGTTCCCAGTCACCCGGCTGCTCTGCTGGTCCTGCGTCCGGAGGCTCATACAACCTCCTGCATTGGCAGTGGCATGCACTGCTGCAAAACTGGGTTAAGTCGGCCGTCGTGCAAGCTGTTCGTGCTGCCGCTGAGGAAGAGGAAGAGGAGGAGGCGGGTGCAGTCTTAGCGCCATGGCCGGCCGCTTTAAATCTTCTCAGCTGGCCGGGACCGGTGGCTTCCAGCCAGTGGCCTGCAGGAAAGGGGGAAGAGGAGGAGCAGCCCCGGAGAGGTTCTTCCTTCCCCAGCAGCAACAGCAGCCGCAAACCTCCGGGCTGCCTTTTTGCAAAAACGGTTCCGGTTCAAGTGGGTGGGAAGGTCGGTGCCTTGCTTGCTGCCAAGCGGGCGGGAGGGCAGGCAGGCAGGCAAACCGGGCGAGGCGAGGCAAAACCAGCTGCCCTGGATCGCGGGGTAAGGTCCAGGATCGCTTCTCTTCGTCTCCCACCTCATTGGCTGCTCCGGCGCAGCAGATGTGCCCATGCCACCTCGTGGAACACCTGGGGCGAGTGGGGCTCCTGCCTTGGCATCCCCCTGCACGGGCTAAATACGTGATAATTGATTGGGGAATGGGGGGGTGGGATTAAAAGAAGAAGAAAGGAGTAATTTCTAGTTTTCAGGTAAGGAATGAATGTGTTGCCTCCATCTGAACTGGATGAGACATCTTTTTGCCCCTTCCTACTACTGAACTCTGTGGGCTGGTTTAGGGGTTGAGTAGTTTTTGGTTTAGCCAGTAGTAGAAGGCCCATCTATTCCCTTGACCTGCTGTGGGATTCAAACCATCTACTATCGAAATACAGTTGGCAGGTCCAAGCATAGCATGTTTCTGAATGCCCAGCTGGCTCTTGTTAACTCTATAAGTAGTCCTCAACTTACAACAGTTCATTTAGTGACCTTTCAGAGTTACAACAGCACTTCAACAAGTGTCTTACGACTACACTTACGATTGTTGCAGCATCCCCATGGTCACATGATCAAAATTAAAATGTTTGGCAACTGGCTCACATGTATGAGTACAGGTAGTCCTCGACTTACAACAGTTTGTTCGAAGTTACAACTACACTGAAAAATGTGACTTATGAGCACATATCAAAATTCAGATGCTTGGCAACTGATTCATATTTATGAACGTTGCTGTGTCCCAGATTCATGTGATCCACTTTTGCAACCTCCTGACAAGCAAAGTCAACAGGGAAGCCAAATTCACTTAACAATCGGGTTACTAACTTATCAACTGCAGTGATTCGCTTAACACCTGTGGCAAGAAAAGTCGTAAAATGGGGCAAAACTCACTTAACATATGTCTCACTGAACAGAAATTTTGGGCTCAATTGTGATCGTAAGTCGAGGACTACCTGTATTGCAGCGTCCCAGGGACATGTGACCTGACCAGCAAAGTCAATGAGAAAGCCAGATTCGCTTAACAACTGTGTTGCTAACTTGAATAACAATGATCTACTTAACAGCTGTGGCAAGAAAAGTCATAAAATGGGCAAAGCTCACTTAACAAACTGTCTCGTTTAGCAACAGAAGTTCTTGGTTCCATTTTGGTTGTAGGTTGAGGACTACCTGTATGCAAGAGTTTCCCATGTTGTGTAAACCTATCTCTTATAACAGAGGTCCTCAACCTTACCAACTGGGAGTTGAAGTCCACAAGTCTTAAAAGTTGCCAAGGTTGAGGACCCCAGCCTTTTAAGGTAGCAATCAGGACAGTAATTGGCTGGGGTGAGCTTTGCTGGCTGAGGAATTCTGGGAGTTGAAGTCCACAAGTCTTAAAGTTGCCAAGGTTGAGGACCTCTGCCTTTTAAGGTAGCAATCAGGACAGTAATTGGCTGGGTGAGATTATTTTTCTCATTAAATTTGTACTATCTCAAGTCAGCATATCAAGCAGAGCTGATTTCGGCTTTTCCCAAAATAAAATCTTTGTGAGATAGTTTGGTCTAAGATAGTGACTGGGCCCGAACCATTCAGTGTGTTTCCATGATAGACTATCTCAAACACATATTCTTGGGCTTTGTAACTGTTTCAGGTAACCAGCCCCCACAATTTATTTTTTATTTATTAATCACATTTATATAACTGCCAATCTCACACAAGGTGACTCAATGGTGTACAACAATTCAGTATAACAGTAAAAATATAAAATTGTTCCTTTATTTTTACAGTCAAAAAATGTAAAAATAATCCCAGTAGCAGAGGTAGCACTCAGTTGACCAAAAATGTGAGCAAATAGACCAAGAGGATTTTTTTTAAAAAAAGGAGAAAGATGACTGGTAATCTATGAATAAATATATAATATTTGAAAATAGATACAAATGTTTTAAATACTCGTTAAATATTTTGGTTCAAAACCACTTGTCTATAGATGAAGGCCAGAAAGCAAGAGATCATGAGTTCAAATCCTGCCTTAGCCATGAAAGCCAGCTGGGTGATCTTGGGCAGTCATTTTCTCAACCCAGCTCACCTCACAGGATTGTTGTGGGAAAAATAGGAAGAGGAAGCTGGGTTGGGTAGGTTCACTTCTGAGTCATTTGTAAAAATAATAAATATTAAACCCAATGAACATAATTAATAAATGATAGCCCGCTTGGACTGAATCTGTTTTTCATTGAATTAATTCCTTGATCAAAGTAATTTCCATTTTAAACTGAACCCATGAAAGTTACCTACTTTAAATAGTTAAATATTAATATTTAATCTTATTAGTACTTAAACCTATAATTAAATATTTGTGTTTAATATTAGTATTTAATAAGATAGTATTTAATCTAAAATACACAAAGTGTATTTTAAATACAGGCAATTCTTGGATAATGGTGGTAATTGAGAACCAGAATTTTCATTGCTAAGTGATATGATTATAAAATGTGATGTCGCATGACTGCATCTCTTAGCAAGCATACCAGCACTTCCTGTTGCCATCATTAAGCAGGCATCCTAGGTTAAGTAAGTCCCAGGCAGCCCACAAGAAGACAGGTAGATAGTGCAAGAGCAGCAGGGCCAAAACTGTCTTTTGCCAGGTGGCAGAGAATGCCAGCAACTTAACCAGAGCAACATCTATGGAGATTCTCAATCATCAAGGTCATGGTTGTCCCAAAAGACAACTGGACTTTCTTGGGTTTTTTTTTCCTTTTAAAAATGTTTTGTTTCTCATCCAGAAAGCTTCTTCAGTTCTAACTGACTGGTGGGCAATGGAAGGATTTTTATTCTTTGCAATCATCTGAGGGTTGATCATACGCTCCCTGAGAGTCATGAAGGCCACTTGGAGGTTTATCTGTATCCTCAGAGTCATCTAATGCAGAGATCCCCAAACTTTTGGGCACCAGAGACTGGTTCCGTGGAGACAGGACCGGAGGGGGCAGGTTTTCATGTACTGCCTGCATCCCGCGGATGGGGCTATGCTTGTTTGTGCGGATCGGTTTCTGGCATGCCACGGCCCAGTGCCGGTCCAAGGACTGGGGGTTGGGGACCCCTGCTCTAATGTATATGAATGTGGATGTGTAACCTTCTTGGAACTGCTGAAAGGATGGCGTTGTAGATGGGAGAAGTGGTGTAGTACCCTCACCCCTCTATTGTATCCCTTCTCCCTCTGTTGAAGGAGGGCTGTTCAACTTTAAGAAAGAAGGCCTCATTAACTCCTCTCTCAGGTGCTTATCAGAGCAACTTACAACCTTCCCTGCCAGCTTCCCACTGACTTTTTGGGATATCAGCAAGAAAGGTCGCAAATGGTACTGGGATGGCAGGAACTTTGAGGACCGGTCATAGTTACCAGTTATTCAGCACCTTCATAATATAATTAAAATTAATCCTGAGAATTTATATGTGTGTGCTCTTTTTCCAATACTTTGAGCTATAGTAAAAATTATGTTCCAATAATAAAAAGTCCTACATCCCCATAATAAAAAGGTGCACTTTGGGGCATATAAAGGAGCTAAACACATGTAACATGTGGTTTCTTGACAATTAGAAATGTACTCTCTCCCCTTTCTCTCTGTGTCTCTGTCTCTTTCTTCCCTCCCCCTTCCACTTTTACAACCTGCTTCACTCAGTTGGGACATAAGATTAAGCATATTTCATTCATACTTAATCATGTCCCATTGCAAAGTGTTAAATAACTGATATGAAATGATATCTTTGAAGACTTGAGTCCCACTGAGGTTTGTAGGATTACAATGTCTGTCAGATAGTTCCAAAGACATTTCTAGTTATCCCTTTACAGCTAAATACACACGTGGGAAAAATAAACATCAGAAAGTTGTATTTAAAGGCTAGTTTCATATAAGTGATATGTGGAAATATACATATGTGACATTTGAAAGCTTAAAGTATATGAAAGAATAAAATGAGTTCAGTCTATGGTGATAAATTAAAAGCTTAGGGAAAACCTGCTACTCAATGGAATTATTCATTTTCCTCTCTAGTGTTCAAATAGAGAGCATTGTACAGATCTATGACAATGGTTTAATAGGAGACAGTCTGGTGATTTAACATTATATATATATAATGTTATATATATATATATATATATATATATATATATATATATATATATATATATATATATATATATATATATATATATATATATATATATATATATATATATATAGGGACGCGGTGGCTCAGTGGGTTAGGACGCTGAGCTTGTCGATCGGAAGGTCGGCAGTTTGGCGGGTCGAATCCCGAGTGCCGCGTAGCAGAGTGAGCGCCTGTTACTCGTCCCAGCTTCTGCCCACCTAGCAGTTCGAAAGCATGTAAAAATGCAAGTAGAAAAATAGGGACCACTACGGTGGGAAGGTAACAGCGTTCCGTGCGCCTTTGGCGTCTAGTCATGCCGGCCACATGACCACGGAGACGTCCTCGGACAAGCGCTGGCTCTTCGGCTATGAAACGGAGATGAGCACCGGCCCCTAGAGTCGGAAACGACTAGCACGCATGTGCGGGGGAACCTTTACCTTTACTAAAAGGGTTATTAAATATTTCATATCTTAACCTTTTTTTTCTGTCTTGCTTTTAGACAAATGACCATGGAAACAGTTGAACCACAAGATGGCAGTGCAACAGACTCTATTACAGAAAGTGATTCTGCTAATATGCAATCTCCAATCAGCCAAAATCAGATCTCCACTATAGCTCAAGTAATATGAAATGTTCTGTTTATTTTTAACCTTTACCTTTACTATATATATATATATATATATATATATATATATATATATATATATATATATATATATATATATATATATATATATATATATATATATATATATATATATATTTAACATTATATATATAATGTTATATATATATATATATATATATATATATATATATATATATATATACATACATACAGAGAGAGAGAGAGAGAATATTGCTGGAAGGGACCTTGGAGGTCTTCTAGTCCAGGGTTTTTCAACCAGTGGTATGGGTACCACTTGTGGTACATTGGCACCTGGCAGGTGGTACATGACCATCCTAGAAAAGTATTAGGGGAGGGGAATGAGCTGAACTGGTGGCAGCACCCCACAAGCCTGAGCGAGAGACGGCTGGAGCTGCAGGGCTGTGAGGGCTCAGTGGAAGCGCCAGGATCAGTGCCACTTTCCAGCTGATCGGCGCTTCGGGGCTGTGAGGGCTCAGTGGAAGCGCCAGGATCAGCACCAGGCTCCAGCTGGAGCTTGGCACTGATCCTGGCACTTCTGAGCCCAGAAGAAGCACCGATCAGCTGGAATGTTGCAGCATCTCCAGGGTCTTGTGATTTACATTCAGATGCTTGGCAACTGATTCATATTTATGATAGTCACAGTGTCCCAGGGTCATGTGAAGTGACCAAAACCTGCTGCAACCACCCAGCAGAGGGAGTGGAATAAAAACCAAACACCCACCCCACCCCACCCCCGCTGCCAATCCTCCACAGAAATGCTCACAACAATGAAAAGCTCGGACAGGAGGAAGAGCGCCGCCGGGCGGGCAGGCAGGTATCTTGCTTGGCTGTGGCTTGGGGGGCACTTTTTTCAGTGCCATTGTAACTTCAAACAGTCACTAAGCGAACTGTTATAAATCGAGGACTATCTGTACTTCATCACTTTTTTCCAGTGTGGTTTTTTTTTGGTCATCAGGTTTTTGACACCTTGCTAGGCAACTGGTGGTACTCGGATGTTGCCATATCCAAAAAGTGGTCAATGGGTGAAAAAGTTGAAAAATGTTGTTCTACTCCAGTCCCCTGCTTAAGCAGGAGAACTTGTACCATCTCAGACAAGTGTCTGGCTAGCCTCTTCATAAAAATCTCCAGGGATGGAGCACCCACGATTTCTGGAGGCAAGCTGTTCCACTGATTGATTGTCCTCACTGTCAGGAAGTTTCTCCTTAATTCCAGGTTGCTTCTCTCTTTGGTCAATTTCCAACCATTGTTTCTTGTCCTGCCCTCTGGTGCTTTGGTGAATAACGTGACCCCCTCTTCTTTGTGGCAGCCCCTCAAATACTGGAACACTGCTACCATGTCTCCCGTATTTCTTCTTTTCTTTAGACTAGCTAAACCTAAGTCCTGCAACTGTTCTTCGTATGTTCTAGTCTCCAGTCCTTTGATCATCTTAGTTGCTCTTCTCTGAATTTTTTTCCAAACTCTCAACATCTTTTTTGTGATATGGTGACCAAAATTGGCTGCAGTATTCCAGGTGTGGTTTTACTAGGGTTTTATAAAGCGGTACTAACACAAGGCTACGACATGGACAGAACAACTGGGCTAGTTAACAATATTAGTACATCAAAGTGATAATGAGAAGCAAAGATGGGAATAGTTTGCAAATACATACTCCACTCTCCAATCTCTAGAAAATTTAATTTCTGTATCCATCCTGAATCATACAGATCGGTACATTGTAGTGACATGATGCAATCAATTCTTAGTTGTTGGAGAGCAGGAATTATGTGAAAAGAAAACAAGATTAAAATACTGAAATAAATACATAATTGTGTCTCTTTCTCAATCGCTTTAGTACAAATATTCTAATAGGATTGTTTATATACACCACTGTGAGTGTCAAACAAATCAATAAATAATGGTTATCACTATAATGGGTTTGAGAAGCATATTCAAACAGAGGAAAAAGTTTAATGGGACATTAAAGACAAAGAATTTTACTGTAATAGAAACCTCTGTGGTAGCTTCATGATCTGATGTCCTTCACATATGATGGTCTTCATTTCTGAGATGACTATATTTCAAACACTTCTAGAAGTAACTGGATAGCTTTGGACTACAAGTAGTTCTTGACATACAACCATTCGCTTAATGAATGAAGTTACAACGGCACTGAAAAAAGTGACTTATGACCTTTGCAGCATCTCCATAATCATGTGATCAAAATTCGATGTTTGGTGACTTGCATGTATTTTTAACAGTACAGTGTCTCAGGGGCAAGTGATCACCTTTTGCAATCTTCTGACAAGCACACTCAATGAGGAAGCCAGATTCACTCAAAGACTATTTTACTAACTTAACAATTGTAGTGATTCATTGACCAACTGTGGAAAGAAAGGTTGTAAAACAGGACAAAACTCACTTAATAACCATCTTGCTTAGCAACAGAAATTTGGGGTTCAGTTGTGGCCATAAGTCAAGGACTATCTATAGTAGACACATCCCAATTTTTTATATAGTGCCCCTTAAAATACTGATACCATAAATTGACTTCACTCTGAGACACCTAGATAAAGTTCAACTGCTCCTTGTATAGCCACCCAGAGTCACCTCATAATTGGGCATCATAGAAATGTATATAAATAGTAATCTTATTTGTATAGCGACAAAACTGATGGAAAGCAGATTGTACTTTCAGAGACAGAAAGATGGTTGTGTAAATTCTAAGTGATGGTTGTATCTCCCACTATCTTGTAATCTTTTTTTAAATTCTTTTGTTTTTTAACTTACCTGTTTTAGGAGGGTTTTTTAAAAAAAAATTATGCATTGTATACCATCCAAAGTCATACTTTGTGATGGACGACTATATAATTTTTAAAGTTATATTTGTTTTTCACTACAGGGTTTTCTCATTATAATTATGGGTAGTCCTTAACTTATAACCATTTGTTAGCCACCATTCAGTTACAACGGCACTGAAAAAGTGGTTTACAACCTGTTCTTAACATACAACCTTCACAGCATTCACATGATCACATCATCAAAATTTGGGGACTTGGCAACCACTATTTGCAATGTCATGTGATCATATGATCTCCATTTGCAGTCCTCACAGCTGGCTTCCAACAATATCAATGGGTGAAGCCACAGATTCTGCACTTCCTGGGTAGTAACAATCCAACCATCAAAGCAAACTCATGGAATTTAAAGAGATGGGAAAAAAACCCTGCATACAGTAAGTATACTAAGCATACACTTTATACCTGCTAAACAGCAGCTGATAAGCAACAATAGACCAATAGAAGAATACAAATTCAATTACCAAGTTCTGACTGCCACAACATGTGTGGCTGCTATGGCAGTCTTCCCAACCCAGATGCAATCCAAATGTTAGATTTCAATTCCCAGAACTCTCAGCACAGGCAACGTTGGCTATTCTGGAGGTTAAAGTCTACATGCTGGTTGTTGGAAGGCTGTGCTAATAGCTACATATCAAGGCTATGTTTATCTAGCCATCGTCCAGTGTGATACACAACATTGTTAGTAACATTTTGCACAGGACTAAACATTTAGAATTGAAAATTGCATGCTCAAAATACATAGGGAATTCTGCCACTAGCAATTGCACTGTTACAGACAGAAACCGCAAAGAGGGATCAGAATGAGAAACTGCTGAGTAACAATTTGTAAGACACGTTTTTTTCCCATGATCTTTTTAAAGGATGTTGCATGGGTGTTTAAGTGACTTGAATATTTTGCTTAATTATGACAATCTTTTTATAAAGAGCCAGTCTGAATGACACAATTTTGTTTGTGATGAGATAAATTGCAATTGTCATTAGTGGGTAAGAATTTCTGTAATTAAGATGTTCTACCAAATGGGGTCTACTTGCAACGGATACTCCATTTAAGCAATGGCAGATTGATATTCCCAAGTTTATATGGCAAGGGGGGAAAATCAAGAATTAGATACAAATTATTGCAAGATGCCAGGGAAGGAGGAGGTTTGGGTTTAACAGACTTGAAATTGTATTTTGATGCTTGCTGTTTGGTCTGGCTAAAAGGGTGGATTAATCTTCAATATAAGAGGTTATATGATTTAGAGGGCCATGACTTAAGATTTGGATGGCATTTATGTTATGACAAGGTTAAAGTAAATGTTGATTTTAATAACCATTTTGTTAGATGTGCCATCCTAGGAGTTTGGAATAAATATAAAACACATCTTTTTGTGAAGATGCCTCTGGGTGTCTCCCCAGCAAATTTTTTTTAGAAAGGAAATGGTAGTAATGCCAGATTGATGGACTTATGGTCAAATAATATCTTTTAATTTTGGTGATACACTATCCTCAAACCCAAAGAGAAGTTAGATGCATCTGCCATTGGTTTACATATTTACAATTGAAAGATTTAAATTAGATAAAGAGAATTTGACCTTGTGAAAAATGAATTGAAAATCCTATTATGTGGTAGTGATGACTTATTATTGCTAAGGTTTATAAATTCTTTTTGAATTTTAATTTGGAGAATGAATATATAGACCATTATATGATTCACTGGGCAAGAAACTATGGATATAATTTAATCCTGGAACAATGGGAGAATATGTGGATGAAAGGTCTAAAATCTATACAACTATAATCTAAAAGAATTTTTTTATAAGATGATATATCATTAGTATTTAACACCAAATAAGTTGTAAAGAATGTATAAAAGTATTTCAAATGAATGTTGGAAGTGTGAAAGTAAAGAAGCAACTTCTAATGGACATGTGATAAAGCAAAGAAATATTGTGGTAGGATTTACATTTTAATACAGAATATTCTCAAAGTGTATATAAAGATAAAACCAGAAAAATTTCTTCTGGGTCTAATGAAAAAGACTTGGGGGAAAAATGGAATTTTGATGTTATATATGTTGATGGCAGCAAGATTGCTTTACGCACAAAAATGAAAGGACACTTTGATTCCAACTATGAATGAAGGGTTGCAAAAGCTGATGGAGTTAACAGAGATGGCCAAATTGACTGCTTTGATTAAAGAAAAAAATGCAATTATTTTTGTTTCTACTCGGAAATCTTCTAGATTTTGTGCTTGAGTTAGAAAAAAATGAAACTTTGATTTTGGGTTTTACTGATTAATAGGATTGTTATTATACTAATGGCTAGTTTATATTACCATGTTTTCCCCCAAATAAGACCCGGTCTTATATTTCTTTGCCTCCAAAAGAGGCGTTAAGTCTTACTTTCGGGGGATGTCTTCTTTTTTCCACTGTCTTGCCTCATGGCGGCAGCACCAACAACCCTGTCCAGCAGAAGCCTGCGTGGTGGCTGCCACCAGCCCACTTCTTCTGCAGCTGCTTGCCGCTGCTCATGCACATTGCCCCCGCTTCCATTTCGTCAGCAGAGGCCTTCAGGAAATGCCTTTGCAACTGAGAACGCAGCCCCAGATTGATATGTGTGTTGCCTCTGGCCTCTGCTTCGCCGGCAGAGGCCTTTTCCTGAATGGAATTAGAACAACTTGCCTCCAGAAGAGGTGGGTTCTCCAACACTGTAGCTTTTTAAGAAAAGACTGGACAGCCATTTGTCTGAAATGGTATAGGGTTTCCTGCTTGAGCAGGGGGCTGGACTAGAAGACCTCTATGGTCCCTTCCAACTCTGTTATTCTGTTAACATTCTGTTAAACACTAATTATGCCATCTTTGCTGCTTCTGTCACCTTCACCAACCATTCCTAACACTGATGAAGTTTGCTGAGGACCTCTGGTGGAGCTAAATGGAGCTGATCTGATCATCCTGTTTCTTCATTTTTTGATTTCTCTACAACTTCCAATGTTATCATAGCATCCTAGGCAGAAGAGAAAGCTCTCTGGACTTGGCCAGTCACTACCTCGTGACCTAATTTATTTTATGATGTCAACAGAAAAATGAGTTAACAAACATTATCTTTTCTCTGATTGATAGTAACTGATAGGAATTCTTTGACTTTAACCATAACGAAGCTGCCCATTATGGTTGCAAGGTTGTGTCAATCATTAAGCGATTGATGAGATTGACTTGCTTAATAACCCACACCCCTGCTCTCCCCACTGGGGTTGTGAAGTGATTGTGCAGATCGTTAAACAAAGCACAGTGTCTTGATGAGGGAGGGGCTGTAGTCTCAGGCCGTCACTCAGCATCTGCCCAGAATACAAATAGCTCCCAAGGACTCCCCATCCCATGAGGCACCCCGTATTCTGCTTCCCACCCGGCTGGGTCCTTGCAGAATTTGGACCTGCTGCTCATCCTGCTGGGCCCCACATCCTCCTCCCCATCCTGTCACAGCTCAGTCCACTTATCTTTTCCATAAATCTCTTTCAAGAAGCAGCCATTTTGCTATGCAACCTTCCTACATTGAGGCTGCATGTCACCATCCCAGATATGATATTTTGGGACAGCCACGATAAATTGTGGCTATTCCAAAATGGTACTCACTTCCAGGATGATACCGTTCCACCTTTGTACTCTATAGGGAAATCAAGAAGTGTTCTTCCTGAACACAATCTATGAAGATCCAGAGAAGGGTTTTTTTTTCTTCCAGTATTCTCAGAATGTTTTAGCAAAAAGGCGTATACAGTGATCCCAAGGTCACCTTAATTTAGTCAAGAGGAAACTTATCCCAACAGGAGCAAAACCATTTTGCCATTGTTTAAAAACATGAGATAAGACCTGTTATCTTTTTGCTATAAATAAACCTGGGATAAATAATAAAGCTTATAAATGAGGGTTTGAGAAGAATTAGTCATTGACCTACAAACTCTTCTTACCACATCTTAATAACTACCTCCCTTAGGGTGATTTTTAAAAAGCCCACATCCTAATATAACAAAAGTAGATCATATGAAAAGTAGGTATCATAAAATGGAAAAAGAAAATAAAACACCAAACTGGGGCAACTGAAACCAAAATCAAATTGTAGGAAATATAACTCTGATACACAATGTTATTGTATAAGTTTCAGAAATTATTTTGAGAAAGATTAGCGAAATTGGTAACTATGATCCCTATGAATTAAACTGCATCTTTAACAGAAGGAAAAGGCTAAAAATAGTAAATTTCTTAATTTAGCAAGTAGAAGTAGATAAAAATTCTAAGTGACACACATAAAAATCAATAATTGTCAAGATCTCCAGCTTTGTCAAAGGATCAGCAGTATGATACATGCTAGCCTTCACTTTCTCAAATATGCCCATTATTATTTTTTTTTAAATAAACTAATCTTGGGAGTCTTCCAAGTCACACAATATTTTTTATGGTAACACCAGAATCCTGTATACCAGGGGTGTCAAACTCAATTTCATTGAGGGCCACATCAGCATTGTGGTTGCCCTCGGTGGGCCGGGTGGGTATGGCCAGGGTGGGCGTGGCCTACTGGGTGGGCGCAGCTGGAGTGCGTATGGCCTACTGGGTGGGCATGGCCAGCTCTACATCATTGGCATCAAGGGTGCCTATGGGGGCCTGGGCAAGAGTGGGGCAGATTTGGGGGTCTCTGGCAGAAGAAGGGTCTCTGGGCCAGGGCCAAGGCAGCAGGGACCGTTCCCTCACTGTTTCCAGGATGGCTTTGGGGGCCACATGAAACCACTTCGCCGGCCGGATCTGGCCCCTGGGCCTTGTGTTTGACATGTCTGCTGTATACGATCTCACTAGGATTTCTGATTCTTGTATGCAGTGCTTTTTTTGTAAGAAAAAAGGTGCCAGAACTCACATCTTGTAAATTAGTTGTGTGTAATGAAACATAACGGTCGCTTCCTGCAGTAAGCACTCAGCGCACAACCACATGACCAATCACAAGCCAAGCAGTACAAGCCGAGCAGCACCATCACAACCAGCATGGACGAAGTATGCATTCATTGGACTCAACACACAAGCAGCCTGTTTTGCTGCCAACCTGCTACACTAGACAGGGCGATTCAAGTCCACATGGACCAGACATTGAATTTTCTAAAGCTTCTTTTAAAACTTGGAAAATCCATTTTAAAAAAGGTGCCAGAACTCTCTTCCAGTGTGTTCTATGACAAAAAAAGCACTGCTTGAATAAGATTTTGAGCTAACATAATGGAAAATTTGCAAGATTTGACCACTTCAAGGTGGTTTGAGGAGGCAGGCATTCAGGCCTTTACATAAAACCACACAGTGGCCTTCAGGATCTGAAAGTATTGCTGACTTTTGGGCTAAAGTAGTTGTTGTGTAGTGAGTTCTTCGCGCAGGAAAGGAAACAAGGCAAGTGAGTTCAACAAAGCTCATGGTTTATTGCTTGCAGGATCTGAAATGAGAATTGGGCTGCAGCTTGCAGCAATTTATAGCCTGGACCCTAGGCGGCAGCCAATAGGTTTAAAGCTACCCATTGCCGCCTAGGGGCAGCCAATAGCAGCACTGGAGACCTGGAGTCTGGGTTGCTGGAGAGCCGTTAGCTGCTCCAGCTTACCACGTGGTGTTACACTTGAGCCCAATACATAACAGTAGTAATGCAATGAAAGGATGGAAGGCAGGCCATTGTGATTGTTCCCACACCCTGGCTCAGCCATTTGGGCTTTGTGTTCAACCCTTTCCATTTCTACTGGCACCTAACATCTAGTTGATCATTCTTGAACAATTACTTCTAGTCCTTGTTATGGCTGTCAATTCTGCTTTATGGGTGGAGTATTATTGCAGGATGCCTCTTTCAATGTTTAACTTTTATATGTGCATATAACTTTTTAAGTGGGGATATTAAAAGTTGCAAACAAATAATAATGCTGAGGAACATGAAGTCATGTCTACATGTCAAATTTGAAGAATGGCACCTGTCTCTTTGTTCTCCTCTCTAGCACATCATTGACTTTTCTACAATCTTTGGAGTCATATACATATATACATTTATTAAAGAGTAGAGTATTTATTAATTAAAGAGTAGAGTGGAATAACACTAGGCCTAGCAGGTAAGACACTCGGCTTGTCGTTCTTGCCCCAGTTCCTGCCCGCCTAGCAGTTTGAAAGCATGCAAATGCAAGTACCACTTTGGTAGAAAGATAACAGCCTTTGGCATACAGTCATGTTGGCCACATCACCACAAAAGGCTTTTTGGACAGCCCTGGGTCCCTTAGCTACGAAACAGAGATGCACACCACACCCTTGAGTTGAATATGACTGCACAGTGGAAGCCTTTACCTTCTCTTTAGAATAAGAGTAGTTCTTGACCTATGACCACAACTGAGCCCAAAGCTTCTGTTGCTAAGTGAGGCAGTTGTTAAGTGACTTTTGTCTTACGACCTTTCTTAAGTGAATCACTGCAGTTGTTAATTACGTAACATGGTTGTTAAGTGAATGTGGCTTCCCTATTGATTTTGCTTGTCAGAAGGTCACAAAAGTTCATGAATATGAATGTATATGGAGATTCTCAGTTATCCAGATCATAGTCATCCCAAATGTGCTTTTTCACCAGGCAACTGGACTTTCTCATTTTTCTTTGAAGACATTTTGTTTCTCATCTAAGAAGCTTCTTCAGCTCTGACTTCTTGGACCACTTGCCAAGCATCCAAATTTTGAAAACATGACCAGGGAGATGCTGCAATGGTCATATGAAAAATGGCCATAAGTCAATTTTTTCCGATGTTGATGTAACCTTTAATGGTCTGTAAATGATTGTAAGTCAAGGACTATCTGTAGATTAAGAAAGCCAATTCAGTGTATTGGCTAAAGTAGTTGGCTACATACTGGGAAGTTGTGAGTTCTAATCCCTTTTAGGCATGAGGCCAGCTGGTGGACCTTGAACCTCTCATCCCTAGGAAGGAGACAATAGCAAACTACATGCCAAAATCTTGCCAAGAAAATTGCAGGGACTAGTCCAAGTAGTTGCCAAGAATTAACAATGATTTGAAAGCATGTGTGCGTGCACGCACACACAAACACACACACACACACTATTGAGTAGTGGGTCCGACGCAAGGAAGAGACGCGAGCCGGTGTGTGAGTTCAGCTCTTTATTGGAGGGGGATAGCGAACTGGGGAATGAGGGTTACCTGGCCTCCTTAAATACCTAGCCAGGTAAGCGGACAGCCAATGGGGTTGGCCCTAGGTTTCCTGCCGAAACTGGGTTTCCCACCAAAACCGTTCAGGCCAACGCCCCCTGGTGGCTGTTGCTATGCAGGTGCCTGCATACATAACACCCCTCCCCCCTTAGAGAAGAACCACATAACAATGAACAACTTGCAACTGACTATAACTATATACACTGTGTGTCAATGATAAAAAAAACAATGCAACTGTGTAAGACCCTTTGCACACATAGTCCGACAGGTAGGCAGGTGTCCTGTGGGGCCGGGTGGACCGTCTGGGTGTGGCCTGGCCCTGGGCTTGGACGGCTGGTTCCTGGGGCCTCTGTGCTGGGTTGAACAGAACTGGGTTCAGGAGGCCCTCCTCCTCTGGCTCCTGCCCTGTGTTGTTTCCGGTTGGGCTGGCCTCTCCTGGTGTGTGGCTCTCCGGTTGGGCGTGTGTGGTGCACTCAGGGACTCTTCCTCTGAGCTGGTCGATGTGTCGCCTTATGTGTCTGTCCCCCTCCACCCCCACAATGTAGGAGAGGGGTTCAGTTATTTCAACCACTGTTCCTGGAACCCATGGGTGCCCTGCCCCGTAGTTCCTTGCCCAGACCAGGTCCCCCATGTTGAGAACTCTGTGTGCTGGTGATGATGACGATGAAAAGGGTGATGATGATGATGATGATGATGGTGGTGGTGGTGACCTAACCGTCTTGGCTGCTACCCGGTCTGGGTGTAAACGGTCCAGCTTGGTGATGAGGCGCCATCCCCATCGCAGCTCTGCTGGGCTCTTCCCGGTAGCAACGCATGGTGTAGTGTGCTGGGCAAGTAGGAATTTGGCCAGTCTGTGGTGCCAGTCCCCGCTAATGATGCGCCGGAGTGTGTCTTTGGTCGTCCTTACCATCCGTTCAGCTTGCCCGTTGGTCGATGGATGGAAAGCCCAGGAGGTGGTGTGCCTAATCCAGTTCGCCTTCAAGAATGCCTGGAAATCAGTAGCGGTAAACTGAGGCCCATTGTCAGACACAATTACGTCGGGGAGGCCGTGTGTGGCAAAGAGAGCTCTGAGCACCTGGATTGTCCTCCCTGAGGTCATGTTGGACACTGAGACTACCTCCAACCATTTGGAGTGGCTGTCCACCACTACTAAGAATAGCTGGCCCTGGAATGGCCCTGCATAGTCAATGTGGATGCGGGACCAGGGTGTGTGTGTGGCCTCCCACCTGTGAACGGGTGCGTGTGGCATTTCCGGTCTGGATCTCTGGCACATGTAACAGGCCTTGACCCGTTCCTCAATGTCCTTGTCCAGCCCTGGCCACCAGAGGTAGCTTCTGGCCAGGGCCTTCATCCTAACCACCCCCGGGTGTCCCTCGTGTAAGGAGTCCAATACCCTGCACCGTACTGCGGTGGGAATGATGACTCTGCTTCCCCAGAGGAGGCAGCCCCTGTGTGTGGAGATCTCGTTGCGCCTGGTGAAATAGGCCTGGAACTCAGGTCCCGGGGACTTGTCCTGCCACCCTGTGCAAACCCAGGAATGTACCCTGCTCGTGATGTTGTCTGTGGCTGTGTGGCTGGCAATGTCCTTGGCATGAACTGGGCACTCTGGCAGCTCCTGTAGTGCTAGGATCTGTGTGGCTGGGGCCAGGTCTGGATCAGGGGTGTCTATGGGTAGCCTACTTAGACCGTCTGCGTGGCCCATCTCCTTCCCTGGCTTATGCACCAGCTTGCAATTGTAGGCTGCAAGGAAGATGGACCACTGGAGCATTCTGGAGGACAGGATTTGTGGGGTCTGCCTGTCCGTTGTGAACAGGCCCAGGAGTGGTTTGTGGTCCGTGTAGACAGTGAACTCCCTGCCATACAGATAATCGTGGAATTTTTTGATACCTGCCACGATTGCCAGGGCTTCTCTGTCGATTTGGGCATAGTTTCTTTCTGCTCCAGACAGCATCCTGGAATAATAGGCTATGGGGATTTGTGCCCCATTGGGCTCAAGGTGGCTGAGTACTGCGCCCACACCGTAAGGGGATGCATCGCATGCAATGCAAATGGGCTTGGACTCGATGAAATGGGTTACTGTGGACTTATCCGACAGTAGTGCTTTCAAGGCCTTGAAGCTATGGTCGTGGGCGGAAGTCCAGACCCATGCTGCCTGCTTGTCTAGTAGCCTGTGGAGTGGCTCTGCAATGGCTGCCTTGTGTGGGAGGAATGCATGGTAAAAATTCAACAGGCCCAGGAATGCCTGTAGCTCTGTCTTGTTCTTGGTTGTGGGTGCTAGCTTGATGGCCCTCACCTTGGATTCTGTGGGGTGAATTCCCCTGGCATCTACTCTGAACCCCAGGAATTCTGTAGAGGGCACCCCTATGCTGCATTTCTCCCTTTTGAGTTTAAGTCCAGCTGTGCGTAGCCTGGACAGTACCTCCCTGAGCCTACCTGCTAGTTCTTCTGCTGACGCTCCTGCAATCAGGATGTCATCAAAATAGGGGCAGACTCCTGGGGTGCCCTTGAGTGTCTTCTCCATGACTTCCTGAAAAATGCCAGGAGCCACGCTAACTCCAAACTGCAGCCTGTTTACCCGGAACGCCCCTGTGTGTTACTATAGTTTGAATGTCAGCTGTAGCCCGCGTGACCGTGAGTTGCTGGTACGCCTGCGCAAGATAGAGCCTTGCAAAGATGGTGCTGCCTTGGAGGGAAGCGAGAACGTGGCTGACCGTGGGGACCGGGTAAGCGTGCGGGTTTAGGGCGCGGTTCACCGAACACTTGTAGTTGGCGCAGATCCTAATTTCCCTGTTGGATTTGAGGGGGGTGACGATTGGGGTTTCCCACTCCCCCCCATCTACGGGCTCTAAGATTCCCTGGGCCACTAGCTTATCTAATTCACGCTCTATTTTTTGTTTAAGCGCGAAGGGGACTCGCCGCGGCCGGACCCTAATTGGGGGAACGTTCGAGTTAAGTTTGAATGATATGGGGGGCCCTGTGTACCTGCCCAGTGTCCTGTCGAAGATGTCTGCGAACTCCTTGCAGACAGTGTCGACGGGGTTCCCCTGGATCTGGTGGATCCCGGTGACTGCGATTCCCAGGGCCTCGAACCAGTCTAGGCCGACTAGGCTGGCTCTCCGGCCCTCTACTACTACAACCCCCAGGTGCTCTTCGCGACCCTTAAACCCCACCGAGACGGTGGCCTCCCCTCTTACCTTGACCGGTGAGTTCTGAAAATCGGTCAGGGTTAAATTTGTAGGCCGTAATTTAATCTGCTGCTTGCTCCGGCTATTTATGTAGTTAAGGGTCTCATCCGAAATGATCGAGACCGCTGATCCGGAGTCAAGCTCCATGCTGCAAGGGATGCCTTGCAAGCGGATTGTTAATGTAATTTTAGGATTGAGTAGCCGGTGGCTACCCGTGTGATTAATGGCCAGCCAGCTCTCAACATAGCCAATTCGCGTTTTGGTCAGGCCCCCAGTACCTTCAAATGGCGATTCCTCCGGCTGCAGCTCGTGGATCTCCTCTCGGGGGAGGCGGCTATGGCAGACCGCGGCTATGTGGCCTGTTTTCTTGCAGGCCCGGCACGTGGCTGACTGGAACTTGCAGAGGCTGCGCACATGGTTCCCACCACACCCTGCGCACTTCTAAGAGTTAGCAGCGTTGCTGGGAGGCCTGGGCTTGTCTGGCCATCTGGCTCGCTGGTCTGGGGTCAGACTTCCACTGGAGGTCGATGCTCTGGTCGTCCTCCTCCAAGGCAAATTGCCGGTGAATGCTGGTCGCCTGGTTGCCGGACCGGGTTTCCTGGCAGGCTTGGACAGCCCCGCAGGCCGCTTCGTTGGCGAGGATGGCATCCTTGGCTTCCTGGAGCGAAACCTCCTCTCTCTCGAACAGGCGCTCTTGCAGCCACCTGTCACGTAGGCCGCAGATCAGCCGGTCCCGTAGCCGCTCCTCCAAGTTCGAGAACCTGCAGGCGACGGCGGCTTCTCGTAGGGCGGTGAGAAAATCGGCACCGGTCTCGTTGGGGCGCTGGTCCCTTTTTTCAAATTGTGACCGCGCGGCCATCTTGGAGCGCCGGGGCTTGAAATGGGCGTTGAGTCTCGCCATGAGGTCCCGGTACGCGACGGTGTTGATGGCCTCCTGGGGGAACAGGTTCGCGGCGATCTCCAACAGCGCTGGCCCCCCGAGGCAAAGCAGTGCTACCGCCTTCGCTCCGTCCTCTGATATCTGGTTGAACCGCATGTACAGTTCAATGTGAGCCAGGTAACAGGCCCAGGTCTCAGGGCAGCGGGTGTCGAACTCGCGGGGTTGTCCGGCTCTTGCCATGGCGGTGCGGTTGCGGTCTAGGTCGCGGTGCGGTGTGCGGTCTCGGGTTTGGATGCGGTGACCGGCGTGGTCCGGTCAGCTGGTCGGCTGGCGGTCGTGGGGGAGAAGGAAGGAAAATGCCTTTCCCTTCAACTCGCAGAGCGTTTCCCCAGTGACTTCAGCTCTTGGTCGGCAGCAATCCCACCTTCGTCACCACTATTGAGTAGTGGGTCCGACGCAAGGAAGAGACGCCATCCGGTGTGTGAGTTCAGCTCTTTATTGGATGGGGGTAGCGAACTGGGGAATGAGGGTTACCTGGCCTCCTTAAATACCTAGCCAGGTAAGCGGACAGCCAATGGGGTTGGCCCTAGGTTTCCCGCCGAAACTGGGTTTCCCGCCGAAACCGTTCAGGCCAACGCCCCCTGGTGGCTGTTGCTATGCAGGTACCTGCATACATAACACACACAAACTAGCATGACCATAAGATCCAGTAATTTGAACCAATGAAAATACAGAAGCAAAGTAATAAATATGTTAACTATTGTGGCTGGGTTAGTGTATGAACATGTAGATTAGATGAGAGTGAAACCTCAGAGAAATAGCCTGAATGAACACTCAGTACTCAAATTAAGGAAGCTGATAGCCAAGACAATGTAAGGATTACATGGGGGAAGATAATTACAGAATTCAAGTCTTCTCCTTCTGATAAAGACAACAAATAACAATCGATGCCTAGGAAGACAATTTCAAGCTATTATCTCAGAGTCTGTTAAACAGTAGAGATAGATGGGAGACCAAGGTCTAGAAAACCAGTTTGGCGTTGTGGAAAATACAATGAGGGAATAGAAGGGGAACTCATCAAATCTGCAGATGACACTAAGCTGGCAGGATAGCCAACACCCCTGATGATAGACTCAGGATCCAAATTGATCTTGACAGACTTGAACACTGGGCCCTATCCAACTAAATGAAATTTAATATAGAGAAAAGTAAGGTTTTACACTTAGGCAGGAAAAACCAATGTACAAGTTAAGATTAGGTGAAACCTGGACAAAAGCAGTAACTGTGAGAGAGATCTTGGAGTCTTAGTGGACAATCACTTAAATATGAGCCAGTAGTGTGAGGCAGCAGCCAAAGAAGCTAATACAATCCTTGGCTGCAATAACAGAGGTAGAGTCAAGATTATATGACGTATTGGTATGGCTTTATAAAGAATACTGCATCCAGTTTTGTTCACCACATTATAAAAAAGATGTTGAGACTTTGGAAAGAGTGCAGAGAAAGCAACTAAAATGATTAAAGACTGAAGATTAAAACATATGAAGAAGGGCTGCAGGAATTGAATATGAAACAAGGACTAGGTAATGACATGATCGCAGAGCTCCAATATTTGAGCAGCTGCCACAAAGAAGAGGGGGTCAATTTATTTTCCAGAGCATCAGAAAGCAAGACAAGAAATAATGGATGGAAACTAATCAAGGAGAGCAGCAACCTAGAATTAAGGAGAAATTTCCTACAGTGAGAACAATTAAAACAATGGAATGGCTTGCCTTCGGAAATTGTGGGTGCTTCATCACTGGAGGCTTTTGAGACCAGACAGCCACTGGTCTGAAATAGCATAGGGTCTTCTGCTTGAACAGGGAGTTGGACTAGAACAGAGGTCCCCAACCTTTTGAGCACCAGGGACCGGTTCCATGGAGAGAGCTTTTTCTGCAGACAGGAAGAGGCATGGTTTCCCTGCATCCCACGGATGGGACTTTGTTTGTTTGCACGGCCAGGTTTCTGGCATGCCGTGGCCCAGTGCTGGTCCACAGACTGGGGACCTCTGAACTAGAAAGCATCCAAGATCCCTTCAAACTCTATTATTCTGTATTCCGTAAAATTTCCAGAAGCTGCAGAAGCTTCCTAAGGGTTACAAAGTTGTCTTGATCTGGAAAATTTCCAATTTATGAAGGTTGGAAACTATTTTTGAAAAAAGTTTCAGAATTGCTATATGTTTGCTGGACATGTGAGCTTGGGCCAATGAGGTCCTCTGAAGAAAAGCATTATGAACAGCATAAGAAGTAACAGATGGCTATGTTTGGGAGGAAATTTCACTAGATTGGTTGGTGTCAGCATGCATGCCCAGGTTCTTGCCTATCATTAGCAGGAACTTCATTGGTCAAACCTGAGCAGTTTGATGGATCAGCCAGGTATACACCTAGATCTAAACTGTTGTTAAGATAGTATTAGTTTAAAGAATCTGGCATGGAATTTTCATTTAGTGACAGTAATTAAGCTTAGCCATTATAGTTGTAAGTTGTGATAGTCATAATGATTGGACTCATTTTATGACTTTTACAGTGGTGGTGAAGCTGCTATTAAAGGAAATACAGCTGTCATTAAAAGAACATGCTTGGCTCCATTGGTTTTGCCAACAGTAGAACTGTTGGCAAAACTGTCGTAAATGGGCACTGCATGATTGAAATGCAAGTTGGTTGCGGTGTCCATTGTAACTTGAATGGTGACTTAGTAATCAGTCATAATTCAGGCCTGCCTGTATTTCAGTTTCAACCTGAAAGTAATCCAAACATGTATTAATGTATATATGTTTGCTCTATGTGTGTGATAAAGATGTGTTAACCTTCCAGATCAATCCCGTCTCAAGAATCAAGAGGTTTTGGTATTGAAACATGGGAAAGTACTTTCTAGCTTTGTCTAAAGTCTAAACCACCATGGCAACCTTTATATATTTTTCTATAGTTTTCATCTATCACTCAGATAAAGAACAAGCAATTTGGCTCAATGGCTTCCTTTTATGTTTTTCTGTTTCGGAGATTGCCAGAAGTAACAATGACCATGGATTAGTTTCATAATGCTTCAAGTGGGATTGTAAGGTAGAAATGCTGGTGGCACTACTCTTTGTGTGACTGTATAAGTCTCTTTTGGTCCTGTAATGTAGAACTGGTGAATTGTATTGCAGCATGTTGCTCCAATGCAGTGGAGTAGTATATCCAATAACTCCATTAAACACAAAATATTGATGAAAAGACCAGAAATGTGTGTGCTATGAATCAAATATTTTATTGCCACAAAATAAATCAAAATAAGTGAACAAAATAACCACATCTTTTTTCAGATCAAAGTTGCTAAAATGTGTATTTTTGAAGAAAAAAATCATAATTTTATTCTGCCCTGTGAACCGCCCTGAGTCCTCAGGGAGAAGGGCGGTATATAAATGTTATTAAATTAAATTAAATTAAATAATTAAAAGCGGGCAAGCATGGAAGGTTTTCAAGCAAAAGTTATTGTGATTTTATTGGCTTTACATAAATACTAAACAAATAACCTCTTGTGAATTATATAAAACATATTCTAAATGAGCTGGGAAATACTGTGAAGTTATTTCCTAATTAAACGTTTGTTCTTCTGACCTTAATTCATTTTCTAAATATGTTTTATATTAAAATAAATTGCTTTCAAAAGGACAGGTAGGAAACCACTTGTCTAAAACTAATCTGTCAGAAAATATAATAATTTACCAACAAGAACACATTGTTTGTAATTTAATTATTAGGGAATTCCATCTTCTGCTATGAGCTATCTAAATTTATAAAAAATTTGGTTAAACATTTATGTCCATCAGTTCAAAACAGACTCATTCTACTGTACCAGATTTTTTTAAAAATTGTTCCCTCTGGTGGTTTGGACCTGAAATGCATTTTTAGGTTAAATTTCCAACCACGAAGCCATGTGTATATTTTGCTTTCTGTTTTCACTAAGCTGCAACAATTTTGCACATATATAAAGTAAATGCTATTTTGCTTCAACTTATGTTCTAATTGCAGTGCTGTAAATTTGTTTGCAGTTACCCCTAGTAAAAATTCAGTGTCATAACTTATAAGCAGAGTTGTCTTTATGGACAGTTGAGAATCATAAGAGCAAAATGCAACTTGCCTGAAAGATGACAGGATAATAAGTCATTTTAGCACAAATTTCCAAGTTCAAGCCAATGAATTTTAAGAGGGCAACTAGGTAGCACTGCTGAACTATATTACTAACAATATGTTGGGGGCAATTAAGCTGACTTTGTAATAATGCCGCTTGGGGGGGGCAAAAGCCCTAATAAGCAGGCATATACATAGAATGAAGGCTATTGCTAAGCACATTGATTTGTAAGCCGCCCTGAGTCTTCGGAGAAGGGCGGGATATAAATAGGATTAAAAAATAAATAAAATAAATAAAATTATGAAGAATGCTGAGACTTGTAAGTCAGAAAAATTAGGACGGTCATAAATTGTCCATTTCAGTTTGGAGCCAAATTATGCAAGTCAGCTCCTACACGTTAGCCGAAGGTGCTTTTAGGAAAAGGTAAATGGACTTTCTTTTTTCTTTGAAAATGTTTTGCTTCTTTGAAAATGTTTCACTTCCCATTCAAGAAGTTTTTTCAGTTCAGGTCAGGATTAGTTTGGATCAGTGCTTTTTTTCTAAAAAAAAATGGTGCCTGAACTCAGAGGTGCTGTCACTGGGAGCGATGCCGGTGTCTTGTTACGGCATCGCCGCCCATCCTTTGCACCCCTGCCCCTGCGACTCGGAGCCACATGCCATGGGGATTCCCCTCCCCGCAGTTGCCACGCCCCATGCTGAGCCCCCACCCAGAGCTGCTCCGAACCCTGACCCAGAGCTGTGTTCCTCCGTGGCAGTGGTCTCCGGCACCAAACAGCTGATGGCCTCCGGCATCAGCACTCATTCACTTACTGCCTCGTCACTTCCAAATGCAGTGCGTGAGTGAGCAAGTGGCATTTGGAAGTGTTTGGAAGTGATGGGGCAGTAAGTGACTGAGTGAGTGAGCAAATGGTGTTTGGAAGCGTTGGGGCAGTGAGCGAGCGAGCAAGAGGCCTTTGAAAGAGACGGATTGAGTGGGGGAGAGACTGAACGAGGTGCCTTTGAAAGAGACGGAGGAGTGAGAGTGACTGGAGGCTTTTGTGAGCAAAGTGTGAGTGAGTGGGGGAGGCTTTTGCGAGCGAAGGGTGAGAGAAAAAGGGAAAAGTGAGGGGGAGAAGGGAAAAAGAAAAGGCACTGACTTCTGACTTCCTCTGTTACAGGAGTAGAAGGAAGCGTTAACATTGAACCTCAACTTTTTGCTCTTCTATATTATAAACTTGCCATTTCTATAACAATAAATGAATCTAACCAATGAAACCCAAAATACCCCATTTTTTTTAGTCATCAAGTTTTTGACACCTTGTTAAGCACTGGTGGTGCTTGAATATTGTCATGTCCTAAAAGTGGTACAATTTCTGAAAAGGTTATTGCCATCCTATTTGCAAATAATATCTTACTTACCTAGTTGAGATGGTGTAGTTGGGCAGCAGAGAGGGGTGCAAAGTTCCTGCCTTCGCTGCAGACAACTTGCCTATGCAATGTTTGCCAGCCGGGTCAGCAGCAATTCCTATTGGCTTTCAAAAGCCAATAGGCCAGGCGTAGGCAACCTTGGCTCTTTTATGAATCGTGGACTTCACCTCCCAGAAGATGTTACATAACATAACATCACCTGGAAGATGTTAAACTGTCCTTCTGTTTCTTTCCTTCCTAAAAATTGTGTTAATGAGTCCTCTCTAAGCTCTGCTGATCAGCTTGTCCTGGATTGTTTTGCCACAAAACAGAACGGTTTGCAAGTTTCAGTTAAGACATCTCATTTTAGATATATAACATATAATTGAAGATTGTAATTAGTTGCGTGTGCACGTTCAGCAAGTGTGATGTATTTGTGCTGGCATTTCCAACCACATCCAGAAAAATTTGTAACAAACATTGGAATTCTTAAGGCCATTGTTTGGTATTTCCCAGCAATCTGTTACTGGAAGGAAAAAGCAATCCCTGCTGCGTTACTGATCCCAGAGAAGCATTTGCATGTATGCAGGTATCGTTAGGGTGCCATAGTTATGGATGAGAAATATTGGTTGCAAAGTTGGCATTTCTGGATGTAATACAGATATTTTGGACTTATTTTTGTTCCTTTGCATGTTTGATATTTTAAAAAAGGCATATGTTACTCACTACGCTTATGCACATATGTAACATCTTTTGCTAGGATACATGACACTGCTTGTCCAGAATGTGAAAAGTGAAAGATTGTGACTGAACAAAATTTTAATGTACAGATAATACCACCAGAAATTATTTCAGCCTTTTTAATAAATGTTGTTACTGATGTTAAGCTCACCATGGAAAACATCATATATTGTTATGTATATACTAGGTTAATTATTTAAAGACTGAAGTGCAACATAACTAGATTCTAAATAATCTATTTTTCAAAACACACAACAGTCCAAACAGTAAAAGTAAAGTCCAAATTAAGAATATTTCATTCTTAAGAATTGTTTAATTTAAAGTGGTTTAGTTGTAATAGATGGTTAGATTCAAAATACTTTTCAAGAGTATGTACAAAAGATACTATTATTTTTTCTAGCATGAGCCAAATTAGACATATTACATTGAGAAAAATGTTTCTCATTTCTTTCCTGTTACCTTTATTGATTTCATTGCAGAGATGTTAACATAGGAAAGAGATTATTTTGTTATCTAATTTTACCTTCCAAAAGACAGAAGCAGATAAAAAATGTGAGGTTCTTTCCTGTTGGCTTTTTTGAATTAGCTGTTTTAGATTCTAAGTTTAGTTCCTAAAGAAGTAACCCTGTAAATAATTTTAATGTCCTCCTCTAGTGCAGGATAGGCAACCTTGGCTCTTTTATGACTCAAGCACTTCAACTCCCAGAATTCCTGAGCCAGCATGGCTCATGTTGGAAACCTCTCCCTTTCCCCTCAGCATGACTGGCTCAGGATTTCTGGGAGTTGAAGTCCATGAGTCATAAAAAAGAGCCAAGATTGCCTACCCCTGCAATAGGCTTTCGAAAGCCAATATAGGGAGCTTTTTTTTTCTTCCAAAAAAAAACAACGGTGCTGGAACACCATTCTGAGTGTTCTATGAGAAAAAAAAGCCTTGGTTTGGATCAGGATTAGATGAGAGACAAAACATTTTCAAAGAAAAAAAAATCAAGAAATTGCCTCTTGGAAAAAGCCCTTTTGGGACAATCATGACCTGGATTATTGAGAATATCCATAGATTGCCAATTCTCATATATACATAATAGAATATTTAAAGTTTCAGAATCTTTTATTTATACAATCAGGTAGCATTCAGTAGTTAGAAGTTTGAAAGTTAAGGGTAAATTTGTTTAGTGTAATTAGCTCATTATTTATTTATTCATTGACCAGGTGGCTAAAGTGTATGAATCATTATGATGAAGCATAGTGATCTCCACTGTCATACATCTTAAGATATTGTTATTTTTGAGACATTTTCAACCTTAATTTACTGTGAAACTACATTAGAGCTGGAAAATTCTGTTGAGTTACAAAATGCGGACTAAGTCCACAAATTGCCAATGTTGGGAGACTTCTGGTCTAAAAAGAAATGCGAAAATGCATCCCCACACTACTTTTAAGTAGCTAGTAGTTTCCACATTGTTCCCATGCTCGAGGGGCACCTGACTCAGTGGTGGGATTCAAATAACTTAACAACCGGTGATGTTTGTCATAATCACTGGTGCGACGCACCTCACATATTCATCTTCACCGGTGCAACGCACCTCACATATTCGTCATCACCAGAGTGACATGCCTCACATTGTTGTTATCACCGACATGATGCATATTGCATTGACGTCATCATTGGTGCAACACGCCTCATAGATTTATCATAACCGGTTCACTGAACTTAACGAAAAATTAGGTATTGGTTCTGCTGAACCGGTGCGAACCGATTGAATCCCACCACTGACTTGACTGTGTCTACAGACTAGTGAAACATATCAGTTTGAATCAGAATTAGGAGAATTATACTAATTCAACACTAGTAATGCTCAAGACTATTTCAGATTGTGGACTGGGATAATATGTTACTCTATGAAAACTCATGAAAAGAGCGCTGATGAGTAGTTTTGATGCAGTAGGAAGCAAATGAGGAAAAGTTCCAAATCTATTATTTTCCAAGAAACCTTCAAATTTATAACTACAATTATCTGGAAACTGGAATCTAAGCTAGTAAATCTCTGTGCTTAATTCAAAATTATGCTAATAATATCTCTATCACCATTACATTCAAATCACTTAGTATTACAGTGATTACCATTACAGTTTTTAGGTCTCACTAAAAGTGAAATATGAGAACTATAGAATTATACTCTGAAGGTTGAATGTTTTTACTTCCAATCCTAACTCATTAATACTGTTACCCACATTTTGATTTTCTATATCCACAAGATGGCATTTCTCAACTCTTTACAAACAAACAAAAAAAGATCTTGTCTTAGTACCAGGGCTTATAACTTTACATAGCTGAACTTGGCTACTAGGCTCAAACTTGTCTTTTGGAGATACTAAGAATCTCCAGGCAAGAATCTTCATTGTAAATTAGATTATAGGCACACTAAACAATCAATTGTCCCTGTCATTGTGAGAATTTTGCTCTTATACCTATAGCAATTTAAGCTACCTGGCTATTGGTTGTTGACATGACTGATATTTCTGCCATAAGAAAGATTGGTTCTCAACTTCTCTCTCACCTTTCTCAAGTTATGAGAGAACTGATTACAGTGATGACACATAATAGAAATCAAGTTATTTTCCATCTAATAATTTAAAAAGATGTATCAAAGCAGCACATTAAAAACTTGACCTCAATTTAATGCAATCTTTAAACATAAATATTCTGTAACGATGGCAACAAGTGTATTCTAAAAGCTTGAAGTTTGCATGAATGTCAATGTATTTTCAAATGATGTTGGCTTAAATCTCAATAAAATACATTTAATCTCTTGTGCTGTTTGACTGCACACTTCCACTGTGATTACTCCCTTATTATTTTCTATTCTTTTTCCAGATGCCAAGATTGTATCATACCCGTATCTCTGGTACAGAGAGTTAAATAAGAATTTGAGTTCTGAAAAAAAGATACTTTACTGTTTCTGACAGGAAATTGGATAATTGACTTCTATTCCAGAGTTAGCAGTACTTCAGTTTTGAATACCATTCTAATGAAAACATTTGAAGTAAAAACTGCTAAAACCTGATTCAATAATTAAAACAAAAACCAAAAACCAGCAGAAATATTTTTTTCCATCAGCAAAACCAGTTTCCAGTGATAGAACAAAAGATCTCCTTCTTATGCATATAATCCCAAAATCTGATCACAACTGAGAAGACGACAGTCATTCAGGGCTTATAAAGCGGGCAGGGCAGGGGAGAAGGGTGTTTTGCTTGTGTGTTAGATTCCACCACAGTTTATTATATTTTGGGGGAAGGAACCCCAACATTTAGAAATCCATTTTTTAAAATATATGACTGAGGCTTAGGGAGAAATTGACTAATGTCACAAACTTAGCTGCAGAGGGCAAATATAGGGAGCTCCGATTTTTAAGCAAGCTCCTTTTGTGGAATTCGTGCAGTTTCTTTAAAAAACAGAATCCTCTGTATCAGGGCTTTTCAACCTTTTCACTCATTGTACCACTTTTAGGATATGGCGGTATCCAAGTACCACCAGTCACCTAGCAAGGTGTCAAAAACTTGATGACCAAAAAAAGGAAAAAAGTGCTGAAGTACAGGTAGTCCTTGACTTACAACAGTTTGCTTAGTGACTGTTCGAAGTTACAATGGCACTGAAAAAAGTGCCCCCCAAGCCACAGCCGAGCAAGACACCTGCCTGCCCGCCTGGAGGCGCTGTTCTTCCTGTCCGAGGTTTTCAGTTGCCAAGTGTCTGAATGTAAATGACAAGACCCTGGAGATGCTGCAACATTCCAGCTGATTGGCGCTTCTTCTAGGCTCAGCAGAAACGCCAAGATCAATGCTGCTTTCCAGCTGATTGGTGCTTCTTCAGGGCTCAGCAGAAGCACCAGGATCAGCGCTGAGCTCCAGCTGGAGCCTGGCACTGATCCTGGCACTTCCACTGAGCCCTGACAGCCCCGAAGAAGCACCGATCAGCTGGAAAGCAGCCGATAGCCCTGCAGCTCCAGCCATCTCTCACTCAGGCTTGTGTAGTGCTGCCAACCGGTTCAGCTCATTTCCCTCCCCCACTACTTTTCTAGAATGGTCACATACCACCTGCCAGGTGCCAATGTACCACAGGTGGTACCTGTACCACTGGTTGAAAAGCCCTGCTCTATATAGTCCCGCGAGAAGTACTACTAGTTAGGAGAAGAGCAAGAAGTTAATATGAGGCCACCGGCGGCTTCTGAAAGAAAGCTGAGCCTCACATCATATCAAATCAGGCTCCTCTGTAAAAAAAATAAAAAGATAAATTGGATGCCGCTGAGCTCTGGAGCAGAGTGAGGAGCAGGCCAATCTTGCAAGCCCCTTGGATGGCTGGATATGAACTAGGCTTCAGCCTACAGGTTGTAAATGCCCCATGTACCAATCATTTCCCCTGATTGGCTTTAGGCTCTCTTGCCTGGCTGAATGGCTGGCTTGGGAGGAGGCTGAGGCCTGTGGAACCTCGAGGAACAGATAACAGAGCACCGGGTGCCTCAAGGGTGGAGAGGCCTTGGTCTGGGCCTGCGCTGGGCCTCTAAGGGCCTTGTTCATCCCTGAGGCACCCCAGTGCTCCAGGTAACGAGACACACATTTAATGATTGCATTCAGGAGAGCAGGAATGGGGAACTCTTCAACTGAGATGCTTCAATGGCCTAACAACGTGACTAATAATGGGCAGGTTTCATTGCAGTAGCAAGCTGAGGAGTACCTCTATTTAAATTTTGAAATGTATCACCAATTTTTTTAAAAAAATATATTGGGAGGGGGGTTCTTGGTGCTCTCTAAGCTTGTCTGTTTTCTTGCAGTTGTTTCATTATCAATACTAAGTAAATCAGTACTAATATGGAGTAGGATTTGCTCAGTTCCCCACTCCGTACTAGCACCGATGTTACCTAAAATCTGCAAAAAAAAAACCCAACTTAGCTCAGAAAGCAGCGATCCTTCGCTTCAAGCCTGAGTTATAATCTACTTTATTTTTAAAATATACTAAATAAAATCTGTAAAAAATGATACATGAAAATAATGTGCAAAACGTATATTAGGCAAAACTGAAAACAATCTATAAACCAAATGATCTTATACATCTTAAGACATGTTTTTTTTAAAAAATTATAAAGTAGACTTGACAGACTTTCAAAACAAGAAAAATAAACTTGGCAGATGCACAGAATTGAGAAACTGACACATACATATTTTACATAGCGCATATATTTTTTGGAATTTCTTTATTGCAAAGTTTTTTGAATCTAGAAGAAAACTGAAAGAAAATCCTGAGAACTTTATACAAAGTATGCAGTATATCCAGATAATAAATAGATAGCAACAAATGAATGAAATGGTACTCTTTAAGGCTAGTAACAATAAATGAAGTAGCTTTTTGGATGAGAACCAAAACGTTTTCAAGAAAAAAAACAAAAGTCCAGTTGCCTTTGGAAAAACACCTTTGGGACAGCCATGATCTGGATGACTGAGAATCATTTTGCTATTGACTAATTCTTTTGTTTGTTTTTTTCATCCTAGATCAAGTGGGAAAATTCAGTTTAGGGTTTAAAGCAATCTAAAGAACCACTTTCTAAGAACAGAAAAGAGAGCAATAATTATGTTTTATTGCCTGCTTATAGAATGTTCAAAGGCAGGTATCTGAGGACGAAACAGGTTTAGTTTTAATTTAGCAGAGATTTCACTGTGCTCTTATATTATACTGACCAGCAACCCTTAATACAACTTGGTCTTTGTGAGTATGTATGAAGGCAATTTGGAAATAAACTTCAATTTGGTTACAATGAGAGATACTTGCAGATACAGAACTACACATTAGAAAACTACATTACTTTTTGACATAATCGCCATTCAAATTGAGGCACCTTGTCAAAACGTCTTACAAGGTTTGAAATTCCTTAGTAGTCGTCACTCAGCGCCAAATCAGGGTTATGGGGGTGGTGGTGATCAAAAACATCCCAATGGAACTGCTTCAAAAGTTCTTGTGTGTGTGTAGTGGTGTGTGGGTGAGCATTATTGTGAACCAACACTACACTGGAAGTCAGCATGCCCCAATGCTTATTATGGATGGCTTGTCTGAATTTTTGTAACATTTCACAGTAGGCTTCTGAATTGTTGGTCGAACCACGCTCCATGAACTTCACTAGCTATACTCCTTTGGCATCTTCACATTTGGTGGGATTTTCTATGGCACCACGTTCGGTGTGGTTGGTTCATGATAATGCTCACCCACACACCACTAGTTCTGTTGGGATGCTTTTGATCCCCCCCAAATAGCCCAAATTTGGTGCTGAGCAATTACTAAGGAATTTCAAACCTTGTAAGACGTTATGACAAGTGCCTCAATTTGAATGGTAAAAATATATATGTAACATTGTAGTTTTCTAATGTGTATAATAAAAGTTCTGTATCTGCGAGTGTCTGCCATTGATAACCAAACAGAGGTTTATTTCTGAATTGCCCTCGTAATGCAAAGATACTGCCTTGTTTTATTTTACTGGGATAAGTTTGTCTCAAGTCATATATTTGTCCTTGCACCATAAAGTTATGTAAGTCTCCATTGTATTTTAAAGATTCCATTTCATTTTACTTCTAAAAAGTTCAAGGACAAAAGGTTATGAGGGACTCTAAAGGAGCACTGTCTCAAAATACTAGTACTGTTTTTTTAAATGACTAGACTTTCCCTATTTTGCACATAGTCCAACACTCAGAAATTTATCAGAATAGTAATATATTCAATCTTTTTTCTCTAATACGAACCTGATATTACAAAGTCAGACTTCATAAAATATGCTACCACAGCTCCTTATACTTTTGATCAAGGGTCTTCAAACCTGGGCCTTTTATGACATATGGACTTCAACTCCCAGAATTCCTCAGCCAGGCTGGCTGAGGAATTCTGGGAGTTGAAGTCACAAGTCATAAAAGGGCCAAGTTTGAAGACCCCTGCTTTTGATTGTAGAAATATCCTCTAAACTCAGCGAACAGTAATTTGGTTGAAAACAAGATGCAGAAGTGACATCAGTATCCTAACCATTTTTTTCAGGTTAACCACATCTAACATCATTAGCACAGTCATTTGAAGGACAGGAAAAACCCCAACAGGTAACACCACTTCCTTTCTTGCATTGTTGCTACTTCATTTTAAGTAGACTTCAAAAGGCAGTTTAATATGATTTAATTCCCCCTCCTTCCCACTGCCATTAATCTGCTTGATTCATTTTTCCTGATGACAGCCTATGTATTAATCATTTGTGACCTGAAAAGTATGATGAGCAATGGTGAATACATGTTGACAGTCAGGTTCAAAGCACTACAGTTCAGAGCAGTCCAATTTGGTGCCTTTACCCTGCCAGTACAGTTCACTGGAGTTGGGTAGTTGTAATACATTTAGATGATAAATTTAAAAATGTGTTGAGAATTTTGGAAAAACTAGTCAGTTAGCTTGATGCTGATGAAGGCGAATATCAAACAATCATAGAAACAGAATCAGCTGGCATCCCACACAGCAAAGATAAAGGCAGTCTCACCCTAATTCCTTTCATTCAAAAAATCAGATTAAATATTTAGAAGCTGGGACAGAGAACTTTAAACCAGTTATTGTCTTTACATTGGAAGGGAGTACCTCCTGAGAACTCAAACAATAATCAATAGCAAGCCTCGGAAGAAGCCTACAAAATTGCAAACATTGTAATTCCACAAGGGGAAAAACTTAATGGAAATATTTCCTATTTTTTTAATAAAATTTGAAAAATGCAGTTGTTTGGTGACTTCTGGGCATTATCTGTTGGTAAAAGTATAGATAAAAATTATCAACATGATCAACACTGACCCAATATTTTATTACTAGCTATAAATATTTGACACAGAGATGCAAACTTGTGAAATCTATAGCTCTTTACTATATTTCTTGTAAGCAATTTTTTTCTCCAATAGTAGAATATTGTTACTATATTTTATTGTAGTTTAATTACCATTTTCCTGTTACTTTGTCTAGCTATATACTGAAATTTCAGTTTTCTATGCAGCCAGATATATGTATCAACCAGAAATAGCGTATGTAACTGAAGAACAGGTTTGAAATGTATAGGAGTCCAATTCCTTTTTCTAAGTTCTTATGAGTCACTGTAAGAATGTAGTTTCCCAGTTCAAAATTTATTTATTCGAAAAGGCATTCATATATAAAGAAAATAATATATATATTATTCTCTGTTTCTCATACATATATATTCAATTTACCATTGAAAAGCAAATGGACCACATAGAGCCACAGAAACATTTTTCTGTCACAGTGTGACATAAAAATGAAATGTCAGCTATTGTTATTGGACTATTGTTTTAAAGAATGAATAAGTTTCAATTTAGATCTGGCCTGTTATCTGTATGGGTATTCCCAATAAAGATCCATTGGGTAGATTTGTTGGCAGATTTATTGTAGCTACTCTGACTACAATGGTTAAAAACTGCCCAAGTATGACATCATGGTAAAAGGAAGTATTACTATATCACTGAACAGGATATCCTCCCTTATAATCATTCATAACAACCATGAAGAATTGCTTGGTGTCAGCACAGACTCCATACTAGTATTCTGCATCAAGAAATCTTTTTGATAAAATACATATTGCATTAAATGACAGCATGAAGCTATGTTTACTTTCTAAAACAAAAAAATAAACATCAGAAGTTTTGCCTTCATTGAGACTTTGGTATAAAGACAGAATACACAATTTTTCCCAGCCGTAGCTTTCCAAGATGTGCTTTCACACATACACACAGTGCAAGGTTTCTAGAAAAAAAGCAGTTCTTTTGGGGTATGAGAGTAATAAAAATTAGATACTGTAGTCACAATACAGGCTAAGTTAGAAATAAATCAAATTATAATCAACTGTTGGAACGTCTTGAGCTTCATTGCCAAAACAATGGGGGGGTTATACGTGTACAAAATAAAATCTCACAAGATCAACACGTATGATAGAATTTGGCTCACTAGCTCATGAACCCATGCAATATCACATGAAGATATCGATATTTTGCACACTCACTTCATGTGAGAACACAAAATTCTTTTGAGGTTTGAGGATGATCAGATTTCAGCTCAACAAGAAGTGCTTATAGAAGTTGTGAAAATCTGAAATATGTATTTTTAAGATTAGTGTTAGCTACAATTCTGGAGAATCCCAAAGGTGCTTTTTTTCTAAAAGGAAACTGGACTTTCTTGTCTTTTGCTTGAAGACGTTTTGCTTATCATCCAAAAAGCTTCTTCAAGTTCTGAATTGTTTAAGAAGCTTTTAACAGAAGCCTCCTAGATGAGAAGCAAAACATCTTCAAACAAAAACCAAGAAAGTCCAATTGCCTTTTAGAAAAAAAGCATCTTTGGGACAACCATGCCCTGATAACTAAGAACCTCCATAGATGATTCTGGAAGAATGCTTGTGAAATACAAAAGACAGTAAATTGTCTAATAAAATATTTCACAGCATATGCCATTAGTTTTACACTTTAAAAAAATGGGATAGATGATTAAATAAATACCAAACACTACAAAGTTTATGCAACATGGTTCTATTTAAAGTAGTTTCAACCATGGTACTCAGTGACAGCAATACAATATTTTCTTCACAAAGCAATGAATACAAAAATATGCCAAAAATTCATTTGTAAACTAGTATTCTAATACACATACGTCATAGCAACGCACGTGTTTATATAACATCTTCCTGAGATACTTTGGGTGGTTTTCATTTTATTGTGTTAGATTATCTTTGATCAATTCAAAATAGTGGTGCAAGTGGGACATTAATATAAAGAAAATGCAAATAAAGGAGCAGCTCTTACACTTACTTCCTCTGAAAACATGGAACACACACTGTGTTCTTAAACATTTGACTCTTTCTGGTTGAGAAAAAGTTGAGGTGAAGTTTCATTTAATAATCTAGAAAAAGCAGCAGAGTGTTTCAGGAATGTTAGAGGTGTAGTAGAATACAAATGATAGAAAGGAAAAAATCATAATTCTTTTGACTAGACATTTTCTGCAGAAGCATTTGTACACGCTCTACTCAGTTCACAGTTTCAGTATCAACACTAATCTGTCTTGGAAGAGCAAATGTCTTTTAAAGTTTCTAGCTCTTCTATAAGTTTCTTGTTTTGAACTTCTAACATTGCAACACGACTCTCCAGACATTTCACATATTCTTTCTTCCTTCGTCGACATTCTTTTGCAGCTTCCCTGAAAAAAAAAAAAGGTAAAAAGGGCAAACAGAAAAGCTTTTGTGACATGCTACTGAGATAAGGTAGGATGGGTATGGTGCAGTGACCACGGTCAATACAATATGGAGACAGTGATGCTTTCCAAAGATTAGAAATCACACATCTTTTTAGAAAAAAGACCTAAGAAAAGCCAATATCACAAAGACCACACACTGCCCTTTTCTTAAGGGTCACTTGGCAATCTGTAGAATTGCTTCATCTCATGCCTTGATTACTGTTCATAGTAAAAAGTTCCACGGCCAAATGCCAGTTACTCTGCTTTGTGGCAATAAAGGTCTTTGAGGGCCTTGAGTTCCTCAATGAGAGTCTTGTTTTGATTTTCAAGCACAGCCACACGATTTTCAAGACATTTGACATATTCTTTCTTCTTCCTGCGACATTCACGAGCAGCTTCCCTGGAACCAATACAAGGCAAGTGACTACTCAGTCAGCTACAAGGCAAAGAAAACCTGGATAGATAGAATAACCTGGCACCAGAAAAGCTGAAGTGACTCAGTAAAAGCCAAATCAAGTACACCATATACCACTCACAACAAAAATTCAGACCACAGTGCTCTAAATACAATACAGACAGAAGACGTCAGAAGGAAGACACCGTATAGCACAGAAATGGGAGGACGCTGTTATAAAATCAATTATGAGATAGCTTCAGTTGCTTTTGTAAAGCACTATTACCAAATATGCATCAAAGTAGCAGTTCAATATCTACAACCCCCACAGCATCTGTTCACATATTAAGCTCACATGCTTAAACAAGTAGTTCAACCATCTCAGAGTATACCTGCATAATGTTAAGAAATTAACTTTGGCAAAGAAAACATGCTACCTTCTCTCTTCAGCTTGAAATTTTCACTTCTCTTTTCTGAAATGTTTTGTCAATTGTCCCCATTTTTATCAAAACCAATAATATTAAAGTGAATGCAATATGAACCAATATTTGTAATTTAAACCATAAACTTTAATATAATAATTAAGGATGAATAGGAAGTTAAACTTTTATACTTCCTGCTGCTGTTTCATTAATCTCATTCCAGACTTTTTACTTCTCTAAAACCACTAGCCTGTGAGTGGGAGATGAAGAACCAAATCACCATCATTGGTTACCTCTTTAAATTATATATTTTGTATATATGTTACTGTTTTTAAGGCCTTTGTAAAGGCCACCATATGGGACGCGGTGGCTCAGTGGGTTAGGACGCTGAGCTTGTCGATCAAATGGTCGGCAGTCTGGCGGGTCGAATCCCGAGTGCCGCGTAACAGAGTGAGCGCCTGTTATTCGTCCCAGCTTCTGCCAACCTAGCAGTTCGAAAGCATGTAAAAATGCAAGTAGAAAAATAGGTACCGCTACAGTGGGAAGGTAACAGCGTTCCGTGCGCCTCTGGCGTCTAGTCATGCCGGCCACATGACCACGGAGACGTCCTCGGACAAGCGCTGGCTCTTCGGCTTTGAAACGGAGATGAGCACCGGCCCCTAGAGTCGGAAACGACTAGCACGCATTTGCGGGGGAACCTTTACCTTTACTAAAGGCCACCATATGGAACTTTTTGTTACAGCACTGAACAAAAATGTTTAAAATCAATATAAACTCCATAACTAATATGGAATACTATGATGACATTAACACATCTGAACTTATTTATCTCAAAGCTACACATTTTATTTTGGAATCCTCCCTGCTTTAATTTTTGCAAGGATGAAGCATTATTCCTTCTACTTAGTTATGGGTAAGATCAAAGAATCCCTAAGATCTTTGACAGGACTTTTCAGGAAATACAGTGTGAGAGGGAAGCTCAAAAAAATTGGATGAATGAGAAAAGTATCTACAAGTGCTAAGCAAGAATGTTGGCTAGTTGGTAGTATGTACTTATGCCAGAAGAATTAAAATAAGCTGGCATATAGTACCTAATTGCCACTAACAATAGACACTAGACAACCTGAAGAGAGAAGAACAAGAGACGGAAACTAAGAAATTTCTGGATTAGCAATTTAAAATTAAAAGGCATGAGAAAAAGCAATACCATGAAAACATTGAGCAACAATTAGGGTTAGTTACAAGGAGTTCAGCTTCTTCCAGTAAAGCACGTGACAACAATATCCACAAACACTGGCAGTGGACAATCAGTACAACAGTAACACCAACACACATACAGGAAGTAAATAAAAGGTTAATTTAGCCCGAACAATATACAAAATTTACTAAATAAAGTGAGAAATGCAACCTAAAGGTCACACCCAAACTCTTAAAAATGAATCTACGACAAGTACAAGAGGGAATTCCATGGTGAATTTATTTGCTGCAATAAAATATAGACCTGCAAAAAAGCTTTACCCTTCTTCTATTCTGTAAAGTTTACAAAATCATAGGCTTCGGTAAAACAGAATCAAAACAGAATTTTCTATTTAAACAAGTGACACTCACATGAATGTGCATATAAAAAGTAGATGTATTAAGCACTCCTTAAAGTATAGGCATTCCTCATTTAACAAACTCATTCAACGACTGTTTGAAGTTACGGTAGCACTGAACAAAGAATACTTACAGTGAATCCTCATAGTTGTAGCCACTGCAGCGTCCCATAGTCAAATGGACACATTTGTGACATTCAGTGCCAATCCTGCCAGCTTCTCCATTGACAAGCACAAATAGTGATACGACCATGGGACAACACAACTATGCAAGATTTGCCTAACAACAGTAATTAGGACTTTTAGAACTGCCGCTAGAAGTCAGCACTACCAAGTATCTTAACAATGGAGTTCCCAGTCCCAATTACTGTCAGTAAGTTAGAATTATCTGTATTAGGAGATGCAGCTTATACTGAATGTATGATACTAAAATCTGTTTCTGTTTGAGTGAGAGTCTTTTATTTTTATTAATGCAATGGACTTTCTAAGTGGAAAATGTGTATAGTATGGTATAGGAGTTAAAGTACTACACTAGTGCAGGAAGTGTTTGAGAGATACATGTTCAAGCACCTCCTTGCCATGGAGCTCATTGGGTGATTTTGGACTTGTTACAACTTATTCCTGAGGGTTGCAGGAGGAAAAAAATGGAGGAAGGGCACTATTACTATAATTAATATAATAGTTATGTTATACTTGTCAGATAATAACTATGAAACACTCAAGGTTTATCATGCAAAGCCATCAATAGTTTTCTATGCAAAATATAATACTGTTATAAAACACTATACTGTATGCTATGCCACCATGTATACAGCCATCTGCAATTCTTTAGCAATTGAAGGAATTAAAAGTCCTTTTTCATACTGGCTGGTAATGGGGATTTGTATTATATCCCTAAGTACTAGTAATCTAAACAGTTTTAACTGTTCCAAACTGCCATCACTACACTGTGGAAATAGTTAGCAGGTAGGTTCAAACCAGTTACCAAGAGGCAGTTGGGAGTTGGATAATTTAGACTTCTGATAAAAATTGCTTAAGAATGTAACTATTCAGTAGCCAACAATATCTTTGGACTGACTATGTCTTTACCGCTGATTCTGGGAAATAAACTCTAATGATTAATTGAAATTCTAATTGGTACCTATTTTTCATAAGCCTTAGTTCTCTTTTACGTGTTGCTTCTTCCGCTAGCTGCTGTGGGCTATGCAGTGTTCCTGGGGAAGCTGCCATGACGACTCCTTGAGGTAAGGCTGTGGTTGGAGTACGGATTTGGTAAGTTGGCATGTCACCTGTAGCTGCTGCAATTTCAAAAAAGACATTATAATACAAAGGAAAATAGCAGAGTTTATCATCAAAACAAAAAAAATGTTCTAGCATGGCATCTGCCATCAAAATTTGTACAGTTTTTATTTGGATGTTTGGATATTTAAATAAAACAGCCCTAGAAAATCACAATGAAAATAATACATTTATCAAAGGCTTCAAAATTTAGGAAAGGTGGGAATTAAGTAACCTGTTTGTGCTTCTACTGAATGAATTCTATTCAGAAAAAGCAAGTCATAGCAGAAATATTGTCTTTTTTTCTCATCAGTTTGCTTTATGTTCCAAAGAAACAATTTTATCTTAAAGGGACAGATGAAGAAAAGAAATACACACAAAGCATAATGCCATGTGAATGTAAAGGAATGAGGAAGCATAGAGGTCATTCATTGTACCTCACTATTGCAATACATGATTTTAAAGAAAGGAATAGAGTTCAACACTAAGTAAATACTAGGTTATGTATGTAGGTGCCCTGTTAAAGTTGCAGAATAAAGTTGAACATGATCTATTCCACCTGATTCGCAGAATCTACAACATCTCCAACAATAGTGACAGATCATTGCCACAGTGTGAGATAATTTCTTGGTTGAATAGGGCTGTGTCTCTTCAAACGTTTCGATCAAAACCCTTTCTCATTTAGCTTATTTTTTCCTGCTCATTTTCCCATCTCCATCACACACCATTGTCTTTTTGCCTGGATCCATACACTCAATGCATGCTGAAATCATTTTGCATATCAACAGCCTTAACTTCTTTCCTCTGAACAGATTTTTACACTTTTCTTCAATAAACAGTGTCTCTTCCTTTTTAACCGAAGTGTCTATGGAGATTCTCAGTCACTCATATCATAGTTATCCCAAAGATGCTTTTTCACGAGGCAACTAGACTTTCTTGTCAAGAAAGTCCATTTGCCTCATGAAAAAGCATCTTTGGGATTTCTAACCCAAGCTTATACAACATATATCCCACAAGCTGCATGTGGCCCACCAAGCAGCCTTGTGCAGTCTGCCAACATTTTATAAAAATTAAGTAAATTCACTACTGTACCACTAGACATTGTCACCCTTAGTAAGGTTCCACTACTGGTGCCCTGGAAAACATGCTGCTAAGTGTCTCCAATTCCTCCAGACCTTTACCAGCTCCATTACTGCTGCACACCAGGTATTTCCTCCTATGGACAAAAATCATCTCTAACAAAACCAGAGCTCACATCTGACCATAGGACCAAGTATTTTGGACCTTTAGACTGGGACTTCTTTTAAAAAAATGTATGAATATAAACTAATGGGATTTTTTAAAAGACAAAATTACTAATCTTATTTACCTATCTTGATCTTGCTGCAAAGTATAAGTTCCTATCTATGAATTTTTTTGTAAGCTTGTGCACAACAGGGCAAATGCAATCTTTATTTGGAATCTAAAATCCAATTGATGTACTTTAAATCAGCATATAAATTATAGGAGAATGGTAAATGACTAACTTCCTGCATAATGAATAAAGGCAAATCTTTAATTCATAGACTGTCCGTATATAGACATCTGGAAGGGAAGAAAGCTAGATCTGTGAAGCAGCCTCAGACCCCTGAATTAAACAAACATGCCACAATTGCCCGTTGATAATTGGGTTCAGCAATACATAACTTGAAATATGTAATGTACAAGAAAATTGGGGAGAATGGATTTTATCAATAACAAAACAGCTTTCTTTTACTGTTACTTTTCATGCTGAGGTAGGTCAGTTTAGTGATACAATAATTTTAAGTGAATGCGTCATAAAAGTCAAGAGTATAATTTGTATGGCAGTTAGCATATTTTAGATATTATTTACATAAGACATAGCAACAATATGAACATAAAGTTCATTTAATATTAATAATATTACCTAAGAAATGAGAACATGGCACAGACCTGTACAACATACTAAGATAATCAAAACCCACTAGCAATGAAGGTTTGACAAAAGCCACATAGCATTTAGTTTTCCTAGTCCTAGAAAAGCAAGATGAAACCTGTGATGATCACAATGTTAGCTTCCTCAACAAGGTGTCTAGAAATCCTGGAACATTTGTGGATTCACGTTTTGTGCCCAGAGGGCTAATTCCATTTGCTATTTTTAATCTTTCAAAAATTATTTTTCCCTTCATGAAAATGAACAGGCAGATGAAAAAACAAGCAGTGACTCCAGCTTCCATCATCCTTATTTCCCATAATGCATTTTGGATCTCATATAGTCCCAGAGACTTTTTACAAATTCACATTCTCAGTTCACATAGCGCTGAAAAATGTCCAACTACTTACAAAACATGTTTTCAAAAAAAGGAAATTACCACTGTTGTCAGAGATTGAGAAAAAATAATGTGCAATTTAGCATAGTCTGAACTTTATATGATTGACTTACCATTTTGTGAAGAACATATTTAGATGTGAAATGATACTTATGTTGCAGCTTCTCAGATGAAAAACTAATAATTAATCCTAGCAATTATCTTACATATTTCAATAATCTTAGAAACCTGATCTAAGACACTATCATTCCATCAGTTTCAAATATGAATTTTCCCGCTTTTTTTGTAAAAGAAAAAGGTGCTGGAACTCTGTTCTGAGCCTTCCATGAGAAAAAAAGCCCTGAATTTTCCCATATTTAGGATGTTTCACTGTCAAACTGAAAAACTGAATTCTATTTCTTCTGAACATGTTATAAATTTAATATTTATGGACTTTTTATTCATATCCTGTTTACTATTACTGTCTCCTATTCTATTCCTCTTCTATTGTTTTGCTTGGCATAAAGAATTCTTTTACACTTTTTGTTACCCCATAAAGGTATTGTTTATTGTGGTGTTGTTGTTTTTTCCTCTTTGATATGGCTATCTTACAACATTTATGACAGGTTTTTTAAAAAAATTTCAGCATAAATGTCATCAGAAAAAATATAAATTATTATTTACATATTACATGACATTTACAGTTATCAAGTCATGGAAAAATGATTGTTGTTGTTCCGTCGTTGTGCCCAACACTTCGTAACCGCATGGACCATAGTGTGCCAGGTCCCCTATTCTCTATTATCTCCCATAATTTGTCCAAATTCACGTTCATTGCATTGATGATCCTATCTAACCAGGAAAACTATTAAGATATTTTAAAGAGGTTAAAAGATGCTATTTTACAAAGTGACAGTTCTGTATAAAAAAAAAGAAACAAGGAATTTTGATTCACTTTAAAGCTCTCAAATTTGTTAGGGGCTATGCTCTCATGGGCTTCGTTAATAGGCTATAGCCAAATTCATTGGTGGCCTTTAGAGAGGTTTATGCCACAGTAAACATGCTGCTTTTGTTATGCTGTAAGACACAGACAGACAAGGAGCCAATCAAAAGCTACGAAGCTTTACATCACAGATCAATTTTAATGATCTTTCTGCAGAACAGAACAAGACTGACTACATACTAGGAAGAATCCTATTACACCCCTTTCTTTCTCCTCCCTCTTCTAAGACAGTATCTTACCAGAAGGATTATAAACTTTTCTCAAAAGCCTGTTGCGCAGCTCCTAGTTCTTTGCTTATCCAACCCGAGGTCTTTAAGAATAGCTGAGAGTATTGGGATAAATAACACAAAACACACAAACCAGATTTACTTAGCTCAAGAGATCAGGAGTACAGCCTACAGAATAACACTAAAAAACTTGCCAGCAGTTCTAGCTGAAGCAGAAAGGAACTGACTAAATCACAGCATGACTTGCGGCTGACGTCAGTGTTGGTGTTGTTTGTGGAGTTTAAGTTTTCCAGCTCCGCCACTGAAACACGATTCCAGGAAATATAGTGACGTCAGCTCTTTGAACTTGATTAGCTGTGGAACAGACCACTTTCAAAGAGAGGGGGCATAAGATAATAAACAATCAGCCAAAGGTTTACTAGATTCAAGTCCCTCTTACTGCTGAAGTGAGCTGTCTAAATGAATGCTAGAAGAGTAACTGCAGAGCTGAACAAAGCACACACTGCCACTAGATTTCTGCTAACAGAAGTTTAACAAGCGATCTTTCATTCACACCAAAGTTAAATAGAAAGCACTGGGAGAGGTAAGTTGCTGGTTTTTCATGCTACCTCATTAATGACTGCAATAAAGTTAAGTTTTCACTACTAAAGAAAAATATTTTATTCCCAGCTGAGCTTGCAAGAAAAAACTATTTTCAAACAGCAACCAGTTCACCCTAAAATATTTCACCTCCTAAGTAACATTTTATCATGCACTATAAAAATAAGAAGTAGCAACCAAGTGCTGCCAATCAAGAGTTCTTTGCGAGCCTTTTAATGAAAAAGAGAGAGCTGTGATGAACCTGATTGCGTCTGGGCTGTCAAACTTCTCACTGAAGGATTGCCGCACCCCAGCCTGAGTCCTGTCTTTGGAAAGAAGTATAGGGAATCACCTACCAGTCTCATCTCTGGTTACAGCCATGACCACAGCAGCTCGTGCTCAAAGGCTTCACGTCTGCCACCAAGTGAACAGAAAATTTTCCAAACAAGCAAACATGTGCGGGATTACAAGCTTCAGGACTGACATCAGAATGACCTCACTAGCCTACCCCGTCATTAATGTGCTTTCTCACTGGAACAGCCCTTTGAAACAGGAACTGGGGGGGAGGGGGAGACTAACTTGCAAATAACTGCCTTGGCATTTTCAGCTTTGCTCTCCTTTTCAATATATTAAAACACCCACAAACCAAGGGAATCAACCATAAATCAAGCATGCCAGATTTATTTGTAGCAAAGAATGAAATCTCTGCAAACACTTTTCAAAATAAGTTAGTCTGGAAGCTGCACTTTAAACAATACTGCAATCCCACCCCAAAAACATTTCAGTAACCCCAGGAGAAACAGTTTTGTTCCATATCTTAATTTAGCAACCGTGAAGACAACAACAGTTATTGTGTTTGGCTGCACAGTCAGCTAGATGTTCAACTAGATTAGGCAGTTTTATCTACCTGTTGAGTCCTTCCCAAGTACCTGGGATAGGCTGATGTTACTTGATGCTCTTAAAACCATCAACCCAGGATGGAAGCTGTTCCTAGTAAAGCTGCTTTTTGCAATTGACTGATAATGATACTGTCAATGCTACTGGTGTTCATATGGTGCTCCAGATGTTTTGAGATTGCACCTAGGATGCCTATTGGTATTATCTTTGCTTTTCTTTTTCTTTGCTTTCTTCGTTACAGCCATTCTATTTCAACTTGCAGGTCTTTGTATTTTGTGATTTATTATCATCATCACGACTGACAAATCCTATCTTTTATTTACTATTGTCTGCTACCTCAGGGTCTTCTTAATTTCATCTCCACAATAATCCTAAAAACAGTCTGAACTACAAAAAGTCATCCATTGAGCTCTATAATTAATTACAAGTTTTCGACCAAGGTCGCCTGCACTATGCTAAGAAGAGTTAAAGAGCTTTTTAAAAACCAGTTTAAATGCAGGTGTAATCCAGCATCCTCAAGCAAATTCTTCTACAATATGAACATAATTATTTCCAACTGGTAATAACTGTTACCAACTGGTAACTGGTATTTGGAGACATGCTGTTTTGGATCAATGAGTCATATACAGGTATCTTGACTATTTGTCAATGATATTCCCCAAAAATGTGCAATTTAAATACAACTCTAACCCTAATCCAAAGAAATATGTAACCATAGGGGGGGAAATATCTCCACAAAAAAATTATTACTAGATTTAGAAATAATTTACTTTGCTCAAGGGCACTCATTTATCCTTGTAGGGATGGCAGGCAATCTCTTCACTCCCATCACCCCCTCCTCATTCACTGAGAGTCACATCTGAGTTTCAATCCACATTCATTAATTTTATTTGCCCAAGAGAAAAAAATGTACAGATTTTTTTTAAAAGGGAGTACTGGAGAACCGAGACTTGAAAGGCAAACAGGAGACTTTTCATCTCCCCAACAGCCTCAGATTCAGCTAACTAGAATCCTTAGGAATTGGGAAGAAAATCAAGGAAGAACTGAGAAGGAAATCTGATTTATAAAAGGCAGGTGTCTTGCATAGGTAAAAGCTATTTAGGTAGATACCTTGTTAAGGTTACTGACTTTGGATATTTAAGCCTAATTTACTGTCTTTGGAATCTAATGCTTCTATATAAGCTCAGTTCTGGTGTGTTTTTGTGCAACCTGGAAACTTGTTGCTTCAATCTAACTAAAAGACTACCTTGCCGGCTAGAACTTTAGATTTTCCTATTGAAGTCTAAGATTTTCTCTCGTTTTTGCAGATCTGTGTTTTTAACTCCTCTATTACTAAATCTTTGCACACAGCTATTAGAGTTAAAGAAATATTGGTATTTTCTCTTTTCCCTTTTTTTCTATAAAGCTTTATCTTATTTATACCAGTGAGGTTGATCTATCTATCAAAAGCAGAGGATTGATTTCTATAGCCCCACTGCCAGTAAAGTGCAGACCGTGGAAGTCCTCTCTCTCCCCCTTGTGGGGTTTGGGATAGACAGTGGCAGCTAGTAAGTAGCAAGTCATTTCACCAAGGCAGAAGTATGACTGGGGTGTGTAGATGCAGTGTTTCTGAGAAAAACCAGAAGCTGGAGACCTCCAGCCTTTCACACTCTAGGCTCAGCCCTGCTTTTACAGTCTAATTCACCATTTTATTAGGAAACGATCTCAGGAGTTCTCTACCGATATACCAGTCATAATTGTTGGAATCACAGTAATAAATGATCTATTTTAAAAATAAGCCATTAAAAAAAACCAACCCATTTTCTGGGCCTGCAGTTCTGTGTAAACCTTGCACGAAAAGTCTTAGCCACCACTCACATAAGATTTCTAGAACAATAATTTCCTTGCAAGTATTCACAATAGCACTCAACCATAACTTTAGTGCTAATGCTCTCCTAATGCTAAGAAGTTTACAAAAACCTAAAGATCAATTATAGTAAAATGTTCAAGATTAGAACTAGCCCGTAAAATGTATGAAAATATTATAAGCCTATAACCTATACTGGCTTATAACCTATAATCAAAGTTGCTAGAGAGCTTTATAAAAAACTTAAGTGCTGGAACATACATCTGCCTCAGTTGTGTGCAATGTGTAACGTAGTATTCCTAAAGCACTTGAAGGGATTTTATTATGCTTAAGGTTGATGTTAGTAATATTGATATTAGTAGTGATACTTTGTAAACATCTTTGTTTATGTGCAAGCAGTTTTGTAGGTGCTTTATATTGAGAAATTAGTTATATAATAGCAAATGTTTCATGCTTTAGGTACAGGGGATTGCTTACATGAAAAGAGCATGGTGAGGGGAAGGGGGAAAGGAGCTGTGGTGGAGCCTGGGTTGTTGTGTATAAGTCATCATGTAGGAATTATTTTTCTGTACCTTTTGGTTCCTAGTACCAAGACCAGATCTCTTTGTTCTGAAGGGGTATAAAAGGTGGAAGACATCTTTCCTGGTTGTTGCCTTCATCTCTCTACCAGCCACGAAGAGAGATGTGGCCACCCAACTCTATTTTGATCAAAATAAAAGTTGTTTGCTTGCTGAAACCTCGGCTCAGGAGGGTTTTTTTGGCTCTTTTAAATTCCTGAGTAATGCTGGGGCAATTGTGAGGCTAAGTGTACACACTGAATTCAAATTATTATTTTTTCAATTTAATAAAAATCTAAAGCATATTGCCCAAAGCCATGAGTTCGAACACTAAGCCAAAAGTCAGTATATTTTATTTTATATGAAAAACATGTGAAACACATGTTATTATTTTGCCCATGAAGGGGAAAATGTAATTCAAAATATATGTGGGTGCACATGCAGTCCTGTCTGAAGTATTTTAAATCAAAGTTGTCTTTTCCCAAGATTATGCAGTAGTTCCTAAACACGGCTCTATGAGTCTTGAAGAACTGCTATTAAATGTTCTTGAGAAACTGTTCATGCATGCCTACGTAAAATTCCACATTTATTTTCTGTTTTAAACTTGGATTTCTGTACAGGTCTGTTACCTATATTTTTGCAGATTTTTTCTCCCAACTGAAGTAATTTAAATTATTAACTCTTTTTAACATTCCATAGTTTCACATAATCAATAAAATAGAAATAAGATAGGGATTTTTTTTGGCCTTAAATCAAAGATTTACTTCGGAGAGGTTCCTTCAAATTTATTCACCTCTAGGAAGAATAGATTATGATTGACGGAAGTCCCATTTTATGGAATCTCTCTTCATAACTAAATAAGAGATACATCAATAATGGTGTCTTCCCAACAAGAATGCATTATTGTCTAAGTGACCAATTCCTTGTGTGCCTTAGTAGGTATTTCTTAAGTGTGTAGTAAGTATTTGATTTTTTAAAAACAGTATTACTACCTTGTTAGACTTACAGTCTTTCATTCAGAAGTTCAGCAAGGAACATGTAGCATTTCCTCTTTCCAGTTTTCCCAACAACCCTGTGAAGTAGTGTTAAACTCAGAGTGTCTGCCCCAAACTCACCCAGTGAGAGTCTGAGGCTGAGAACACCTTACGAACTAGGTCTTCCTACTGGAAGACCAATGCTCCATCACTACACTGCCCTGGCTTTTTTATCATTTGCAAAAGATATTGTTTGTTATAAGAACTTCTTTAAATAGAGAAGCAAGTAACAGAAGTTGAAAACAAATGTAGTTATCTGTTTAAAAATGAATTAAAAATGAACAATTTACCTTGGACAACAACCTGACTCCCAGGTACAAAGAACTGTTGGGTGCCATCAGGTGTTTGAGCTGCGTATTGCACAATTGTGGCACCAGGTTGAGGAGCTCCTGAATTCGTCATGGTTAATGTTTGTAATCCTTGAACACCGTCAGATGCTGGATTAGAGATCTGGATTGTTCCACCTTGGGCTATAGCAACTTAAGCAAAAATAAATACTACATAAGACATCCGCAACAGAGATGAAAACCCTTTAAGTTTATTACTCCCAAAGAGTGTTTAAGGGTTAGGGTGATATGAATTACCAATATCCAGCATGAAACTGGATACAAACACATAAACCAGTCTCCAAAACTGATTCAGAATGCCTATTATTTGGGGCAACGCAAATAATTTTTCACAACTTTTTGCAATTAGATTTTATTTTAAATAAATTGAGCACTCAATTCAATAGAAATTTTGAAAATCACTGGCAGGAAGAAGGAAGGGGGACTATTTAGACTCACCCTCCATATTGTTCAACATCATCAAGATCCTCCTGATATTTACAGCAAATATTCTGGGGGAGAAGTTTCCCTTCCTAACATTGTGTGTTGTGTTGTGTGTGTGTGTGTGTGTGTGTGTGTGTGTATTTTAACTCACTGTTTATTAATATATGCTACATTTAAAACTATGGAGCAATTACTAATTTTTCTTCTGCAAAGTTGTACAGGAAGAACTCAACTTGTGGACATTCACTTATTCATTTCATTCATTTCATTTCATTCATTTATTAAATTTATATACCGCCCTTCTCCCGAAGGACTCAGGGCGGTGAACAGGGCATATATAAATAGAAAATACAAAAATTAAAAGAGAATTAAATAATCGCCCAGATAAAACAGTAACAATATAAAAACCCATTAAAAACCCTAACATCCCCCATCAGGCCAGGCCAGCTTGTTCAAATAAATGGGTCTTCAGACCGCGCCGGAAGGAGCGAAGGTCCGGTGCTGTCCGGAGCTCAACCGGCAGTTGGTTCCATAAAGCCGGAGCGCCCACAGAGAAGGCGCTCCCCCTGGGGGCCACCAGCCGACATTCTCTGACCGGGGGCACCCTGAGGAGGCCCTCTCTGTGAGAACGCACAGGGCGGAGGGAAACAGGTGGTCCCGCGACGCGGTCAAATCCTGACGGGCGGCTGTCCTATGGCTTTAAAAGTTAAGTTAGGGTAAATGAAACGTCTGCAAGAACAAGAAGCAAGCTCGGAGAGCACCAAGGACCCCTCATTTCAACCCTGAGCTACAAATATTCTCCTCCACTGGTACACGGAACGATTGGAGAGCGGAGGAGCAGGGAAGAGCTCAGACTCGTCTCCCGCCGGCGGCGCAGCAAAACTGCTCGCGGGGCAGCCGACTTCAAACGCCAGCCTGGAGGACGGCGAGACCTGACAGCAGCCATCCTGTTGCGGGGCGCCAGGGACACCCTAAAGTCCCAGCAGCTTCTTCACGGAGGATGTCGTTGGCCCACCACGGTCAAGGCAGCGGCAGGTAGCTTTCGATTCTCGAAATTTGGGGGGCTTGAAGCTACCGAACCGCAGCTTCGCAAAGAACTACAAGTGGGCTTGAAAGCCGCGGGTGGTTAGGAACTTGGCAGTTCGTAGTTAATGACCATTCATGGTTTTGATAGCGTTGGAAAAAAAGTGACTTGCAACTGGTCTCTGCAATAAAAAATCGAATGCTTTGCAACCAGCAGATATTTGCCACAGTTGCAGTGTCCCGAGGTCATTTGTCATTTGCAACCTTCTAAACCAGCTTCCAACAAGCAAAGTCAACTAGAGATGGAAGCTGTAACAAGACTAACTTAATGACCATGTGATTCACTTAACTGCAATGATTTGTTTAAAAATTGGAGGAAAAAAAGTTGTAAAATCAGGTGTTATTCACTTAATAGCTGCCTCCCTTAAGGATCAAAGTTCCAATCCCGGTCGTGGTCATAAGTTGAGGAATACCTTTTTATCATGAAATTATGATAGGAAACACTGAGTTTCTGATGATAAAGGGACACTCTATAGACATTCACAGAAAGAACTGACAGCCAAAAACATGATGTGAAAACCAGGTTAGTTTTTCCAAATCCCATTCAATTGCATAATTATTATATCTTAGAGTAGGTTATTATAGTTCAGCAGTAGGCAAACCTGCCATGCTTGGCAACCTTCGGATGTGTGGATGTCTACTCCCAGAATACCCCACAGCCAGTATGGTTTCTGCAAGTTCATACCTCTTAAAGTTGCAATGTTTGAAAAACACAGGCCTATAGCCTGTTTGGGATTACATCTTAACCACAAATAAAAGGCTGTCAAAAATGTGTCTTTATTGGAGATATTTACACAAATACGTCTTATGTTCCACAGCCTCTGATCAAAAGTTCTAAAACTAAATGCATGAAGAAACATCAGTAAAAGATGGAACCCCCCCCCATAGGAATACTATATATATATATATATATATACACACACACACACATATATATTTTTTTCTTTTCAAAATTGTAACTTTCCTTTTAAGAACAACAGATTATTAAACAGGCAGCCGAATATTGAAGAAGACCTACTGTACTGCCCGGTGCTAGTCTGATAAAGGCTGGTCGGCACGGCCATGGCAGGGATTCCAGAGGCTGCTCCTTCTTCCTCTGGTTTTCCTTCTTCAATCTTAGCCATGCCAGGTGCATCAGAAGAAAGCTCATTCAGAATTTTTCTGCCACGAATAAATAAATGTTTTAAAGAAATATTTTTAAAGATGTTGACCTATGCCATGAACGAGTGAAATAGCGTAAACGAACATGAAAACTTTTATATTAAGGCAGGGCTTACCGATACGAAGGCCGCCTTGAAAGTATTTCCCTCCGCTTCTGAGAATCAATTACCACTTCTGTTTCTGTAGATTCATCTGTATTCGTAGCTGGTGCTACCTATTTTTTTAAAAAAATAATAATCAATTTAGGTATTAATCTTATGGCCCTTTCCATGCAAACAAAAATTCAGTAAGCTGCAATTCTAGCAAGTTTGTTGCAATAGCCGGCAATTTTCACTGAATCCTGATTTCTATTGTAAGATAATACTCTTAATACTCTTATTTCATGGAATTTTATGTACCTATTCCATTTCTATTCCATTGCAATATAAGCAACTTTTGATTACTATGGCACTATTTTGCAAATTTAACAGTCTTAAAAAATACAAACAAATGCAGCGGTTTTGAAGAATTTATTCAAAAATTGAATGTATGCTTGACTTGTTTCAAATCTCATTCACAATTCTGTGCATGCTGCTACTTCTACATTCTTGCTATGATAGCAAGGAGCCATTCCACCTATTATATGAACTGTATCAATTTTTCTATACACACACACACACACACACACACACACACACACACACACAGACAGACAGACAGAAGGAAAGAAATGGCAGTGACAACCAAATGGAATGGAGGTGGGGGGAGAAAAGGAAACCATAGGAAAGATTAAACAGTGGAGCAAGAAAGCAAAGAGAGAGGGAGATAAAACATTTTCTAAAACTAAAACAGTCAGAAAGTTTTAGAAGTTAAATTTGGAAGCAGATGAATAAGTTAATACATCATGCGCACGCACACACAAACGCAGACCAGTTTGGTTTTGACTCAGGGTTGAAAACAAACCAATCCCATGAAAGAAACCATTGTTATCAATTGTACCAACAATGGTACCAATGAATAATCCACATTTTGACTTACTATGTCAAAACCTGACTGTAGGCATCTAACCAAAACAGCAGGGTTATTAATGGCTAGGCATGAAAGAGGATTACAAAAGAAGCTACACATTCAAGAGTACAATAATTCCAGAATCCAATGGTAATTGCTAGAGATTTTTTTAAAGAGGAGAAATTAAAAGAGCACACAGGATAACAAATTACAAGTAGTTCTTGACCAGGGATTGTAATGCAATTATGGCCAAAAGTTTTGATAGCCGTTAAATGAAGGGCCCATGCAATACTCTCACCCTCCTCCCATGCAGCTGAGTAGCAGATTTGCAAGCAGTAGACTTGGGGCAAGTAAAAGTGAGCGGCAGACTTGCAAGTGCTCAGAGGAGCAAAGTTCTCCATCCCTCGGCCATGTTCCTCTGTTCCAGAAGGGAGCACTATTTTTGAGTAGCTGCAATTCACTGTGGCCACTCTGAAAGTAGCAGTTACTTTGGAGGACTAGGGCCTGCTGCCTACAGACACAGAGCGATAGAACAGCTGCTTCCCCAATCTGAACTCCAGAACTTCCAAAAGGAGATCTACGGTAAAAGATGAGATATTTGTGGCAGGGATGGGAAAGAGCATATGGGAAGTAGGCCCAAGGCTTGTGGGGACTCCAAGGGATTCCAAAATCAAATCCCAAGTAGCTTTTGTGGGGCAACCATTTGTAAGTCAAGGACTACCTGTATAAAACAAGAACAATTTTAGTTAAAACTTTGTTTTTCCTTATCATTCTCTTCTCTCTCTAGAGCCCTATCCATCCTCCTGTCCTCCAAATATTTCCCTCTCATTTTTGCAATTCTCATCGCACATAAGTTCTATTTATATCCTAGTCTCTGGGATTCATAATTTAACTGTGATTTAATATTAGCAATGGGAGCAATCCCTGACTACACTGAAGAATGTGAATGCATGTGAGATTTGGTGTCGTAGGTCAAGAATACTGGTAGACAAATGAGCAAGGGATACTATGAAGTGATAAAATGTTGACATCAAAAGTACTTACTACAGTATTTACCGACTGTCCTTCAGATACTGAACATCTGTCCAGAACCAGAAGAACTGAAACGTTTTATTAAAAAAAAGCAAAACTGCATGCTTTTTGACAATCTCATCAATGTCTATATGAACACATTGTTTCCTGTAGTTTGTTCAATTAGATATGGATTAATTTAAAATATTAATAAAATCTGTCCATATAGGAAATTAGGAAAAAAGATGGAAAGGGAACTAACACTCTCTTCTGATTTGCAGCAATCATACTTTTAAAAAAGGAACTTGAAACATATTATCAATTAGGAGGCATGCAAAATGTTTTGAATAGCTCCATTCTAAATTCAAAATATATTACGTGTGTGTGTGTGTGTGTGTGTGTGTGTATACACACACACACACACACACACACACACACACACACACACACACCTGAAATTGGCATGTTTTGAGTTCAAAGTACTTCTTTGAGCTTGAAACAAAAAGTTTTAAGGTCAAAGCATTAGAATTTTTTAAAAAATGTGTACTCACTAATATTATGTTGGCAACTAAAGAAATAAGAACACTAAACCTGGGCATTAAATACAAGATCTTCTGTTTGGTCTTGTCTTGGCACAAAAATACTCCATGAAACCAAGGAAAAGTTAATAAAGGAGACACAACTAACTTGAACAGATTGCAATTGTGGTGACTGAATAACTGAAGGTTGGGTGGCTTGAATCACTCCCTGTACGTGGACAGTTTGACCAGAAGGGAACTGCACTACAGTTACAGAGGGAGATCCTCTTCCAGTTGTTGATCCCGCTACAGAAACCTATTGAGGTGAATAAAGCATACCGTGAAAACAGCTTAAGTAGCTAGCTCTCAATATTCGTTATCTGACAAAGTAATCCTTAGGCTTCAGTTAGGTTTTCACCTTCCACAGAACAGTTTGTTTTATAATACAAATATATATTTTGGCTATACTGGCAATTATGGAATAAAAAAGCAGGTGAAATATTATTGTGTGGCATTATGGCATTATTCATTAAGCATTGTCAGAAATGTTATGGTAATTAAAAAGTAACCTCTTCAATCAAAAGAAAATGCAGTCTCACATAAGATGTGATGGGGTAGAACTTTGTCAAGATATAACTGTTTTTGTAACACAGCTATATCATATCTTTCTACAAATTAACTGTATTGTTATTCTTCTGCACTGAAACATTGGAAGATCATATGCCAATTTTAATGAACAGAATGCTGAGAACTAACAACTTGCCAAAAGACAGCCACAAACTTCTCAGTTTAATCCCACTTTGAAATAGGGATTTCCTATTCTATTTTAATATTTATTATTAATAATTTATTATGATTGTCTTAGCAATACTTCAGAGTTGCATAACAATAATTATATCCAAATATTGTCAAAGCATATGAAACATTTGACAGCTCAATATGTCAGTAGCACTTATTTCATTTTTAATATCAGCCAGATATAATTGACAGCAGCACATAAGAATGCCCCTTTATTGTAATTTAATATACCATCATGTTTGAAAGCTTAGAACCTATCTCCAAGACATATACTTTTATCTTCCTCCTTTTTTCATTTAGATTTAAAGCATGTATTTTGAAGCGGCTGAAACTAGAATAAAAACTGTGTCCAAAGGACACTGATTACAAATTATTTTCTGATCTATTTAACAGTCCAAAATATCATTGGGTCTGCCTACACTGCTGCTTTAGAAACTGTGCCCAGCTCCATGTTCATTGACACTTGATTGCTGGTAAAAATGAAATATTTTAATAAGGAAGCATGTATGCAGGAGCTGATCTTTAAACATGATATGGATAAAGAATGAGTTGAATTGAGAGAAGAAAATTTATCCCCATAAGGATGGATTTCTATAAGCCGGGTGTCATAACCAAGAAGACTCCCGCCTTTGTAGGCAGCTGCTTTGCTACAAAGAGCCTCCAAGAATGACCTCATGCTAGAGTAATTGTGTAGGGAAGAAAACTAGCCCATGCTTGTACAACATGCAGTTCAACAAAAAGCTTTGGGTGGCCCACTGACATTTTCTAGTCAATACACTTCCTCTTGTCCTGGAAAACATGCTACCAAGCATGTCTTTACACTTCAGAGTCTCAACATCACTACCAGCTCCTGCACTGCTATCCCTTTGCTAGCCACCAAGCAGCTGATTTGTGTACCAAGCATTCCTTTGCATCTAATTTATCACTATGCTCCTTTCCCATCTAAATGTTATGCAGACCAGTCTTAGCCCCGGGCTGTTTAAGACTTTATAAGATTCTTTATGTTGATAAGAATTTCTGCTTAGAAAAATGACTAGTACTATTGTATTCAGTAAATATCCATTTGAGCAAAATTGACTTATCAAAGTGTAAGTCGAAACCTAGAATTAGTCCAGGTGTTTTTTTTCCAATACCAATATAGCAATAATTTCATATTACTCTTCATATTATCAATGCATAATAGTATTAAAAAATAAACAGAACATTTCATATTACTTGAGCTATAGTGGAGATATGATTTTGGCTGATTGGAGATTGCATATTAGCAGAATCACTTTCTGTAATAGAGTCTGTTGCACTGCCATCTTGTGGTTCAACTGTTTCCATGGTCATTTGTCTAAAAGCAAGACAGAAAAAAAAGGTTAAGATATGAAATATTTAATAACCCTTTTAGTAAAGGTAAAGGTTCCCCCGCACATGCGTGCTAGTTGTTTCCAACTCTAGGGGTCGGTGCTCATCTCCGTTTCAAAGCCAAAGAGCCAGCGCTTGTCCGAGGACGTCTCCGTGGTCATGTGGCTGGCATGACTAGACACCAAAGGCACACGGAACGCTGTTACCTTCCCACCGTAGTGATCCCTATTTTTCTACTTGCATTTTACGTGCTTTCGAACTGCTAGGTTGGCAGAAGCTGGGATGAGTAACAGGTGCCGCTCTGTTACGCAGCACTCGGGATTCGACTCGCCAAACTGCCGACCATCTGATCAACAAGCTCAGCGTCCTAACCCACTGAGCCACCGCGTCCCTTTTAATAACCCTTTTACTTCTGCTTATTTACTTATTCAATTTACTTTACTGTTACATAAAATATAGCACAATAACATTGTAACTTATAAATGTGCATGAATACAAGACTCAACCACTTCCATGGATGTGTACAGTGTATTCTAGCTAACTTGCCTCAACATATTAAGTTGAACTATAACAACCCATAGTTTCAATAAGCACTGATCATGACAGCTGTGGATTATGGGAGTCTCGATCAAGCATTTGGACAGAGAAATATGGGAGTTGTATCTATCACATCTGGAGATTAAAGAAAGGTGACTTAAACTTTACAGAAACTGAGACCTTATTTTTCTTCCCCAGAAGAAACATATTTTTTTAATCCCATTTATACCCCGCCCTTCTCCGAAGACTCAGGGCGGCTTATAATTTAAGCACAAACCAATGTGCTTAGCAATTTTCCAGGTACAATGTTATAATTGAGGCAGAGATATATTCTTAGAGATGCAGCACAGTTTCATCACATTTTTATTGTTCACTGAAGCTTCATTTTAGTTTATACAATAATTGGTTTGTTTTTTGCTAAGCAATTAAGTCCCCTCTTTTGCCAAGTATTAAAATTTTCTTGCAGATGTTATACTGCACATTTAGACAAAAATTTGATACAATTACAAAATTGGTGTTAAATATTGTAGATATTAATTAGCTCCATTTAGAATATTGCTTCCTGTGAGATGGTATTTTTGCTTGTTACTGTACTGATAGTATTAATGGTTTATTATTTAGAAGCCAAAACAAACTTTGGCAGCAAACATTTATTTCTGAGATTAGTTTATAGATGGAGCATCAGTTAATATAGAAGGCTTGGCTGAGAGTGACATAAAGTGACTTATCACTATTTTTTAAACTTAAAGAGATGTGGGCCCCAAAATGAAAGTATTGTTATTTCTTGGAATCAGGTAGAACCATGAACAAGGTTTTGGCTGTTCTGTGACCATGTCCATTTTATATTCTTGTTTTTATTTGCTTGCTATATTACATTCAAAGGTGGTTATATTTTATATTACATTCAAAAGTGGTTATATTTTTTAATTTTACATTTCCTAAATTTATAGAAAAAATTCAGCTTTCAAATTATAGAAAATAGCTAAGGTCTGTGGCAACAATCACTGCAGAATGCTAGTTAGCCACCAACTAAAGAATATTTGGGTACTTAATATAGTACTTTCAGCCAAAGACAGATAACACTTAGTTGCACTGTAAATCATTCCTCTTTGTTTCTCATAGTGGTCTTCATTCTAATAACTCTCACATATCAGAATTTCATTTGGGCTACGTCTTTGTTAACAACTGTTTATAGTATTTCACCCCACCCTGGTTTTTTCCAATATGGTTGAAGCTTACCTCCACATGTTACAAGTCAAATGTAGCATCTAACGCTGCCAAACTCCAGATGTGCTGGTCTTTTGACTCCCATAATTCCCAGTCAGCATAGTCAATTACTAAATTGGCTGTGGAGTTGTAGGAATTGACAACTTAAGACATAAGATTGTCCATAGTTTTACTGTTGGTTAAATTCATGTATCAGTCTTCATTCCTATTTCTCAAAATCTCAAGCACTACCTATTTTCAATCTATAAAAAAGTTTCATTTGCTTACTTAATACAAATTAAGTAATTACAAATTACTTAATACAATATGTGAGGCTCAATTCTATATATGAAAAAAATGCTTGATATATTATGGAAGCCATTTCACTCTTACAATTCTACTTAAGAAATAGATATGGTGTTTTTTTGTAAGGCCTATATATTGAGATGCATTCCATTAGAATGGTAGAGTTGATCTCTTCTTGGTACTTGTAGAACTAGATAAATGTATACTGAATATACAAATTCATGCTGTTGTAATTTATTCAGCATCTCCCAGAAAAAGATCCCAACTCCCAAGTAAAAGATTAAAAATTACTGCATAAGTCCAAACCTAATGTATTGCTGAAACTAAGCCAAATATAAAACAATGAACTTGAGTTAACACATATACTGACATTCACACATACTTCTCTAAATGAGATTGGTAACCAGTGCTAGGCTGCATTCCCTTTATCAGAACTATAACTGTAATATAGGACACAAGCCTGCTATGCAGAAGCATCTTCTAGTGATAGCTAAAAATATAATGGCTACCTTATATTAATTCTGGCATGCTGTTTTTTGCTACATTTGCTCATGATTGAATTTTTTTTTAAAAAAAGGACTTCTTCCTTCTCCACACCACGCTCTTCTAGTGAATCTTGCAATGAAGTTATGTTCTGTTTGTGATGTCATAACTATTGCTATGGCAACCTACATTCACAGTATTACAAACATAGTACTTAGGGCTCTCTGCAGAAAGGAAAAGGATAGGAATAAAGAACCATTTTTAGTGCTAAATGCAAGAGATTTTATAAGTGTTATAGACTAAAACCTTTTGAAAAAAGGAGAAAAAATTAACCAAAAACTTAAAGACTTATGAAAACATCATTTGAAGCACTTTTTAGGAAATGCATGCAACACAGCAATTTCAGTGCGTTTTCATCATCAATCCTTTGGTATATTTGGTAAATAATGCATGGTCATTTGCCACGTGAGAAAGTACATGCAGAGTTAGTACAGTTACACAGACCAACCTGTGGAACTTTAGTGAAGTCATTGCTGATCTTAAATTCCAACATGCCCATGCAAAAATTAAAATTATTTTAACATAAAGAGGATCCTTAAAAATGATTTTTTACTGTGAAAATTCAATTGGGAAGGAAAAATGTTGCCAGTAAAAATCTACGTAATTGTCATGCCTGAAAATAGAATGGGATCATTTATGCTTCAAACCTGTTAAATTATGCATGGATATTGCTAGTAAATAAAACAAATATACTTTTACAATTTAATTGTAGTCTAAAAAATAGGTTTTAATTTTGAGTGGCACCTGTTCTTTGGAATAGCATCCTAGGCGACATCTAGTTAGCTCCCACACTGCCTTCTGGAAGCTGCTCAAAACACCATCTTGGTTTGGTTAATTTAACTTTATTCTGTTTTGGTTGATCTGTGGATTCTTTGTGTATTTTTGTCTCTGTGTTGTGTTTCTTATTTGTAATCTTCCTGCAACTAACATTAATTACTAAATACATGGGTCAGTTGCAAGCATACAACCTGCAGCAAATTTTGCCTATTTCAACCAAAGAAACCACTCTCCAATTTTCCTATTGGTTTAAAAAGACCTTTTCCATGAAGAGCTTCTGAATTTGTAAATCATTCTTTTCATAGAACCCTACTTCATAGCTTGAGATCACACACCTCCTTTCTTCTTCCAGGAACAGAATTCCTCTTGGGCCAGGAAGTCTTAAAACTATGCTGAGACTTTTTTCCTAGTATGAGTTACTTAAATTTGTATTTAAAACTCCAATAAAAAACAGGCTAACAAAGTACTCCCAATTTAGGAGCTTAATTTTACTGAACAAGGTATTCTATCATTTGCTAAATGGCCTAGATGCAGGGGGCGAGAATAGAGCATGTGGATAAGTACAATATAAAAGCAAATCTTGAAATATAGTTCTGAAGGATAGTTTTAATCACCTTGACTGAAGCTGAAAATTATTACCAACAGGTTTCTAAATGTAGTCTGCAATGAGATTAGAGTACCTCAGCATCTGTGTGTGGTAGCTACAATTGATTCTTGCTCTTTGTTGGACTATCACATAACTTTTTTAAACAGGGAAACCCTTCTCAATTATTTCAAAATCTGCACAGAAGGTAGTTGCTCTTTTTACAACTTCCTTCTTCCAGCTTTACATCTTGCCTGCATTCCTTGGTAGCTACTTCAGCTTATATATAAAAATACACCAATCCTAGGCAATCCCTTTTCATTTACTGGAACTTACTGCCAGAATTGCAGAGAAACCAAATTTTCATAGTAGTTGACAAAAAAAAAACATTAAATGATGGCTTGTAGCATTAACAAGGAGAGAATTGCATTGGGTTATATCACATCATTTCTTGAAAATAAAACAAAAATAAAAACTTGCACAAAACGGTGCTAACATATTTTATTTATTAAATTAACATGTTAATAAATCTTTTTTTCTTCAGTTCAGTCTGTTCTAATATATGCAGTACTTTTAATTGCAAGAATGGAGCATTTTTATATCCCCTTACTTTTAAAGCAGTTTAATCCTAAAAGCTACACAGATCGGATTTGTTTAAATCAGGCTGTCTCCAATGAAAGTTATACAATGAGAACTATGGATTAACACAATTGAAGAGGGCAAACTGAAGCTAATTTGGGGCTATTTCTCACAACCCAGTAGCCAAATGGTTTGTTTGTGGCTTGTATTGTGTTAAGTCTAACAACTGTGGTTAGTTTATGGCTTGTTACATATTGGGCAGCTCAACAAATCGTGTATATTAACAAAATACCAATACAATCAGTTAGTGCTTTGTGCAAACACAGCCAATACCTACTTATCCCCAATTGGTGCCCTCCAAATATGGTGGATCTGCTGGCTAGCCATTATTTCTTGGGATTTACTTCTCATCGTTTCCCAAGGAATTCAAGGCAATACGCATATCACATGCTTCACTAATTTATCATTGCAACAATTAATGTGATAAGAGAGCTGGAAATATAACATACTCAATGAGCTGCTTTGACAGGGATAGGCCCTCCCCACCTTGGGTGAGACCCCCTAAGCAGCATATCGGCGTCAAAGATCAAGACCTTTTTGTCAGCTCGGCCAGCATTAATTAGGGGAAGTTATGAATTGTTGGCCACATGCTTGGAAGCCACCAGTTTCACAATGAGGACAATATTGCGCTGCAAAACCATGTTGATACAGATCAAGGTAGACTGAACACCCAAGCAAATAGAATACCAAAGCGCACTATTCTTTTTAAACACCCTAATTCCATTAAACTCACAGTCTCTAAATGTGGCAAATGTCGCTGCAGATAAGCAGCACACTCCACATAGCTAAACTCGTGAATAAGGAAGAACCCTGTTTGCACATGCGCAAATCTTTCTCGACTCGACGAAGTTTTCCCCTCCGCGAAGAGTACGCCAGTCGGATTAAGCTCCGGTACTAAGGCGCGCTCCCAGCCCTCCCTTTAACCAGCTTCGACTCCTCGCCCGCCCCTCCCTTCTTCGAGTCCTCGGCACCCGTCGCTTCTCCTGCTCGAGAGCCACCCCTCCGCCGCTGCCTCCAAATGCCAGACCGCCTTGCACACACCCGACGTGTCTCCGCCCCCTCCTCGACTCACCCGAGTACGTGGCGCCCCCGTCACAGGGAAAGCAGGCGGGGAAGAGGGATTGGGCCGGACGAGGCCGCGCGTCGCTCACGTCAGTGCTGATGCCGCTGCGCCGTCACCGCAGGGGGCGAGGGAAATGGCGGCCGTCGCCTTCGCTGCACAGTTTTCCAGGGCCTGCAAGGAATAAGAGGCAGGGTGAGGCTTGCCTCGCCTCGCCCACCCCCGCCGCTCCAGGGCCTCGCTCATTGGTCACTCGAGGGACTCAACCGCTGGAATTCGCGCCAACCGTCTTTCAAGCCCACTCCCATTGGCTAACTACGAGGGGCGGACACGAGATTCATAGCCCAGTTCGTTGCCTTCTAGGATCGAAGCAAATGCTGATCCGAATAAGGACGAACAGCTGTGTCCGGAGCTGTGCGACTACAACTCCCACAATTCCATGTAGCAATCATAATGCACAAATATTCCTGAAAATACCACGTGTGATTCCTCCCCCACACCTATTCTTTCATGAGACAGCCCTCTATCGTGGCACGTATGGGAATTAAATTCGGACTACTATATCCGGCCTCAAAACTTGATACGGTCCCTGGAGAACTCTGGAGATTGTGGCCTATGCATCTCGTTGCTGTCATCTAGTGGTCGTCCGGATATCCGAAACCCAATTTCTCTACTCTTCATGAAAGAGAGTGCACGGAAGAGTGCTCCAAAGTCACTTGGGAGGCTTGGCTGCCTGATTATTATGCTAAACAAAATATAGTTAGCTACTTCCAAACATAGTTTATTATTGGTTCTTTGGTCATTTCCTTAGGGAAGCTAGCCACTGTACTTTTATGCTGCCTAAACGCATGTTTGCTCAAGCAGTATAGTTGCTTGATTCAGTGCATCATATTGACTTGGAAAACTTAGGTTAATTCAAGACACACATAATATGATTTCAATAAATGTGTATTGTGATCATACAGTATATTGAGTATACGATTATATTTTATTGGATTTTATGCAAGCAGCACCTTAGGTTGATTTTATATTACAGTAAACTGAGATTTTTGGCCAGTCCAGCTGAGGCAGGTAAAAAGAGTTCAATAACTAGATAACTTTCTTTGAATAACTTGATATAAAAAAACAAGGCTCTATAATCATAGAAAATGTGGGGGAGTGCTTTGGACACCATTCAAACAGAAGAACAATATCTCCCACATATTCATTAAGCACCTTGACTTTCACCTTCCACATGAGCTTGAAAAAGAGTTATAGCTACTTAGCATTTAACTTTTTTTCAAGGTGCTACAGTGCAGAGGTAAATAGAAGCCTGGACTCTTTATAGCAATAGGCACTCACCATGTACTTCCAGTGCCGAACCTCCTTCATACCATGTAATTTTGTTTTACTTCCCGAATCTGCTGAATGATCCCCGGATAGCATAGTCTAGAATGGGAAAGGCAGCATTTTGTCCTCCAATGAGTGACTTTTGACATTCCTAACACTGTCTCAGCAGCTTCCACAGGCTTGTCAGATCACAAAAACACTTGTGATGTTTTTTGTTTTGTAAAGTCTGCTTCTTTGGGGCATGAGGGCAATATCAGGACTACAAAAAAAAGGTGGTGTGATTTGCATTGTACACTGCTTTTGGCAGTCTGATCCCCTGCTCCCTTATTTGCAAACACCACCACCACTTTCTATCCTACTGACTATATTACTGGTATAATCATTATAAACAGGGAAGGCAGAGAAAGGTCTCTCCCCTTTTCATTTTATTTTTTTAAATCTGTTCTACTTATCCATCACTGGAAGTAATTAAAAAAACCCTGAATCTGATACAGGAAAGATAGAATACTTTCTCCTTCATACTATCAACAAGATAGAACAAACATATGATTAATAGTTTCAAAGCATACACATCTGTTATGAACTACATCTTGCATCATCTCTCACATTAACCATGTTCAACCATATTTGGATAGCTTTAGGCTATCCTCCTTTGGAAGTTTTTTTTTTCAGTTTTCCTTTTGCCAAACCCTGAGGCTCTTTCCCAGTGAAAACCAGTTTTTCAAGATAAAGAGTTCTGAAACCACCAATTTTTATGAAAATTGGCCAACACAACTATTTTGTGTGTATGTGTGATTCAATTTAATGTGGTTAACTGATTGCAAAGGAATTTTATCTGGGGGGAAACATGCCTGGGGAAAAAGCTGCTCATCAGATAAATGTTTATCAGTGTAACAAAAAATGGGGCTAAGAAAGAAGATAAACAATTGAAATTTCTTTCTTGGCTGTATTTTCTCTCAAAACAAAGGGTCCATTTTCTTCCAAGTCTACCCTTATCCTTTGTATTGCTATTACTACATTTCTGGTTCTAATAAAATCATCACCCATGTAGTGATTATGGATAAAATTCTCAGGTATTTTTTTAATCTAGTGATTATTTGGTAAGAACTCAGAACAGATCATTTTCCTTCCAGTGTGTGCTACATACACACACTCTAGAATTATAGCTTCTGTCATTTATAGTCAGCATAGTGGAGATAAGAACTGTAATCAAATCCATCTGAAATTTGAGAAAGATTGAGTTATGTGGTTTAACTTGCCCCAGAAGTCTGGCTTCCTGAGTTATCACTAAAGTGATTATTAAACCCTAAGGAAATAAAAGTATCTTCTAGAAAGTAGCATCATACCATTTTTCTTCCATTTACATTTTGGATATGAGGTCCTGTCTGTAAAGCAATTAATTGCTGCTGAAAACAGAGAGCTAAATTTGAGGCCCCAAACTCCATTTTGAATACCGACATGTCTCTTTAGGACAACTATGAACACCACTAAATACTGACCCATTGTATTATAAATAAATGGAAGTATTACCAAACCCTACAAAACCCCAGTAACTTAATTGGAAAAGTATCTGAAGTTGGTATCAGCACAGTACTCATGGTATTTCTGTTCTGAGAAGAGTGCTCATAAGCAAGATGCACCTATAAAGCAATGTGACTTGAGTTCAATTTTTAAAAATGTCTATTTTGGAAGATCACACTATTATTTTTTTGAAAATTTGGTTTCAGAATTAGCATGTCAAGAGAATTTGATAAGACATTTACAAATTATAATTTTATTTACTTACTGGATTTATATCGTTATATATTAAATTTGTTTGCCACCCATCTCAATATGAGGTGATTGGCTTACAATGTTAAAAAGAAACATGTATTTAATAAGAATAAAATACTATAAAAATACAAACTGACAGGTATAACTAATCCTGACAAGGATTTTAACATCTCCTTGCAAACGGCATGTGTACCATTGTGCTTGAAAGCAGCTACCATTGTCCCAGTCCCCAAGAAAACTGCAGTTGAGTGCCTGAATGACTACAGACCTATTGCATTAATGTCTGTAGTCATGAAATGCTTCGAAAGATTGGTTCTCCAACATCTTAGGACATGCCTCCCACTGGACTTTGATAAACATCAATTTGCCTACAGGGGAAATAGGTCAACAGACGATGCCATAGCTACTGCTTTACACTCTGTAGCAAGTCATCTCGAGAAGCCTGGAAGTTAAGTCAGGATGCTTTTTGTTGAATACAGCTCGGCTTTCAACACCATTTTGCCGAGCATTCTCATCGAGAAGCTGACTGACTTGAAATTCTCCCCCGCCATCTGCGATTGGATTCAAGACTTTCTTAGGGATCAGTTACAAACAGTGAGGGTCGGCTCTGCTTTGTCCACCCCCCTGAAGCTTTGTACCGGCACGCCACAGGGCTGTGTGCTTAGCTCCTACCTGTATTCTTTATACACTTATGATTGTGTATCATCTGACCCATCCACTTAGATAATCAAGTTCGCAGATGATACAACTATGGTGGGTCTTATTACAGGTGGGGATGAGACAGCATATAGGGCGGAGGTACAAAAACTATCCATATGGTGTAGTAACAACAACTTGCACCTAAACATCGGCAAGACGAAAGAGATGGTGTTAGACTTCCGGAGAAAAAAGGAGGAACCTGCTCCACTTTACATCAGAGAGAACTGTGTAGAGAGAGTTTCCTCCTTTAAATTTCTGGGAGTCTACCTCTGTGAAGATCTGACCTGGAAAGTTAACACAACTCAGGTGGCTAGAAAGGCCCAACAGAGGCTTCACTTTCTTAGGGTCTTGCGGAAGAACAGGGTAGAACAACAGCTAATGACCCTCTTTTACCGGTCTACTATAGAGAGCGTCCTCTCGTATGGTATTGTGGTTTGGTATGCTGGTCTGACAGCCGTGGATAGGAAAGTATTACAGAGGGTAGTGAGCACAGCACAAGAAATTGTGGGCTGTTCCCTGACACCACTGGATGACATCGCCAGGGCTCGTTGCCTTGGAAGAGTGAGGAAGAGTCTCAGGGATGACTCACACCCTGGACGGTATCTCTTTACTCTCCTACCATCCAGTAGAAGATATAGGAATATAGCCAGCCGTACCAACAGGCTGAAAAATAGCTTTTATCCGTGGGTTGTTAGGCTTTTAAATGGGACATAATCTCATGCAGAATTGACTTGGGAGGCCGGTGTGTGGTGTAGTTGGTTCACATAGTGTGGTGGGATGGAGGGTTTGTTGTCACTGTGTGTTGGGGGGAGAGGCTCAGCTAATCTCAATGTACACATGTTGTACTTTGACAATAAAGGTTTATTTATTTATTTAAGATGGGAGGGAGTAGGATGAGCATGGGTGGGTGGGGAAATGAGATCTGTTGTTAATCTATCAATCATCCCAGAGTGATCCTCCCCTATTGGACCAAGCCAGCTGGCAAAGCCAGGTCTTCAAGGTCAGGAAGGTGAGGAAGATAAGAGCTGATCTCACAGGGGAGTGGGAGCAATGGCAGAGAAGGCTCTAGACCAGACATGTCAAACTCGCAACGTCACATGATGTCGCACGACGTATCAGGACTGTTTTACCATTGGGGGCAATGGAGTGGGCACAGCTTCCATGTGATGCATCTGGCCCGTGGGCCGGCAGTTTAACACCCCTGCTCTAGAGCCTGCCAACCAGAATTCTCTGGCTGAGGGGCCCACAGTTTGCATCCTCTGACGGAATGGGTGGGGCAGGCCAATCACATTGGGATGAAACAGTTCCTTAAGTAACCACCCATATCCCTGTTCAAGGCAACTCTGGTCTTGCAATGTGATAAAATTATAAATATAAAAGCATTAAAATTGACAATTAAATGAGGATTAAAAAACAAGAGAACAGACATTATTCCACAAATACCTCCAGCATAGCATGTCCCCATTGGTTACCCAAGCCAACTGGCAAAGGAGGATTTTTAAGGGCCTTCAAAAAGGTCAAAACTGGGGTATTAGATCTCACATCTGGGAGTAAGATGTTCCAGAGAGCAAGGGGTCATGATATAAAAGACTCTTCTCCAAGACCCTGCTAGTTGAAATTTCTTGACCAATGGGATTTGCAGCAAGCTCCTTCTGTCAGAGCAAGTGGGGTGGGCCAATCCCACTTTATTTAGTTATGACCTGCAAACTAGCTACAATTAAAAAACAGCACATATAAGCATGCTCAAATACAATGGCAATCAACCCATCAAACAGAATTGCCAATTAAAATACAATTCAAAGCGAAATAGGAAAAAAATAAAAAAATAAAAGGACAAAAGTAAATTCTGGTGACATCATTCCAAGGTTAAGACACCTTCAACATTCTTATAGTAATAGCTTCTTATAAAAACTTGGCAATTCTGTGATAATGGCTACATCAGAGAGTACAACAATATAAGTTACTTTTTCCTCTCTGAAATCATAGACAGAACAGACAGACAGACAGACAGACCTTTATTGTCATTTTTCACTGTGGACACATTGGCACACATTACAAATGAAATTTTGTTGCTTACTCTCAAAAGTGTACACATATATAACACACATTTGAACATGCTATATACAACATATGCATAAATATACATCCTTACATATAATAAGATATAAATATTAATCACTCTCCACCTTGAATACATAGTGGAAAGAGAAAGCTTGAGAGTTCACAAGGTTAATACTGTATGGAACAAAACTGTGACTGAATCTGGATGTTCTGCTACGGATACCACGAAGCCTCCTCCCAGAAGGTAACAAGGAAAACAGGTCGTGAAGAGGATGTGTCATGTCCCAGACAATCTTGCAGACCCTGCTCAAGCAACACTTATATGCTATGTCCTGGATGGAAGGGAGGGAACAGCCAATGGTCTTTTTTTGCCATCCTCAACACTCTCTGCAGTGCCTTCCTATCTGACGATTATCTATCATCTATCTATCTATCTATCTATCTATCTATCTATCTATCTATCTATCTATCTATCTATCTATCTATCTATCTATCTTTCTATACTTCCAAAACAGACTGTAATGCTGTATAACAGGATGTTCTTGATTGTCCCTCTGTAGAAAGTGATAAGACAGGGAAAGGAAGATGTACTTTTCCCATGCAGCGCATGATCTGTATTAAGGGGTGGCACTTATTCCAGCTCATAAATTCTTACAGAAAAGTCAGTGAAGAAATACATGCACCAGGTTCTCTGGTTCATTTTGATCACAGGGACAATTTATCTAATTAAACAGACTTTATGAAACCATCCATCCAATACTGCTGAGGGTAGGACACTAAAGTAGCCCCAAGAAGTGTAAACAATAGGGATTGCTAAGCATGCAAGACTGAATATGTAGTTTGCACGTCTAAAAGGTTTGCAGGAGGGAACCCAACCCTATAGATTGCCTATAGTACTCAATTCTACCTGATATGTAATATACTTTGGTGAAGGAGGGGGAAGGTTCGTTGGATATGTTATTTATTTAGCATATGGGGATGTACAGAAAGCCAGGAGTCTACTGTGTTGAAGAAAGTAGATATTCAGCAGACGATGGGATCCGGAAACAACCACCAAGGCACTTCTGAGGTATTAAGATAAGACAAGATAACTTTTATTGTCACTTTACTGTGGGCACAACGGCATACATCAAAAATGAAATTTAGTTGCCCACTCTCAAAGTGAAACACATACATGACACACACCTAACCATACTATATACAACATATGTATAGACCCACAACCCTACATATACATAACAAATAAATATTAAATACTGTCCATCTTGGATATATAACAGGAGGAGGAAGCTTGTGAGTTGTTCACAAGGTTAATGCTGTATGGAATGAAACTATAGCTGAATCTGGATGTTCTGCTATGGAAGCCTCCTCCCAGAAGGTAACAAGGAAAACAGATCGTGAAGAGGATGAATAGTGTCCCAGATAATCTTATGGACCCTGCTCAAGCAACACTTAGATGCTAAGGGAGGGAACAGCCAATGATCTTTTTGGCCATCCTCACCACTCTCTGCACCACCTTCCTGTCTGAAGCAGTGATGCTTCCAAACCAGACTGTGATGCTGGTGTTATCACAGGGTGTTATTAGCTAGTGTTATCACCATTGCACAATGGAGGCTCCCCTCTTTCATACCCACACGGGTTCCAAACAAAGTAGTATCTATTTATTTATTCACATTTGTACATGCTTTCAAAGTGCTAGGTGGGCAGGAGCTGAAATGAGTGGCGGGAGCTCACCCTGCCAGACACTACTCGAGTCTCAAACTTGGATTTGCCAATCATCAAGCCTCAGTTCTAACCACAGACCTCCCACACCTCTTTGCCACCTTGAGCTATTTGTAAAAATAATATAGGTGGGATAGAAATAAAATTAAGATAAATAATAAATCCTAGCTTTTGCTTTTTTAAGGTTTAAATGTAGTAATGAGTCACAGGAACAAAGAGGTTAGAGAGACAGAGATCAGCTGAGATTTTTACCCTGCATCTTAATGCAAAGTCACCAAAAGGAATTAGTGGTGTCAATGGATATCAGAAAACATAAGTGTGAGTCAATAAGAGTTGGCATACAAGGACTCTTACCTCTGGTGAGATCATTCCCATTGACATGCAAGTTAAAAGATTATAAACCATCCAGTTACCCTGTGGTAAGATGGGTGACCAATAAATTTTATATAAACAATAACCCATTTGAAATGTAGCATGCAACCTGGAGGAATTCTTGAAGAAACTCTGAACAGAATCCAAGGACTTTTAAGTCACAGTAGATAAGATTTGTGTGTGCTATACAGCATTTGATTTAGCTTGAATGAGCTTTTTGGCTAAAAACATATATCTACTATTGTTAGGATATAAGAAACCCAGAATTGCACTCTTATTAGCTTTAGCAGAAATGATTCTAGTTCTTCCCAATTTCCAGAATGTTGAAAAATTAACATATTTTATTTTAATCCCATTTATATCCTGCCCTTCTCCGAAGACTCAGGGCGGCTTACAATTTAAAGCACAAATCAATGTGCTTAGCAATAGCCTTCATTCTATGTATATGCCTGCTTATTAGGGCTTTCACACACACCCCAAGCGGCATTAATGATGAATGATCTCTGGAGAGCCCGGGACAGGGGCCATTCCTCTGTCCTAGTCTTATTAGACCTTTCGGCGGCTTTCGATACCATCGACCATGGTATCTTGCTGCGACGCCTCAGGGGACTGGGAGTGGGAGGCACGGTTCTGCGTTGGTTCTCCTCCTTTCTCCAAGGTCGCTCGAAGTCGGTGCTGGCAGGGGGACAGAGGTCGACCCCGAGGCCTCTCGTTTGCGGAGTCCCTCAGGGGTCGGTCCTCTCGCCTCTCCTGTTCAACATCTACATGAAACCGCTGGGTGAGATCATTCGCAGCTTTGGAGTAGGGTACCATCAGTATGCTGATGACACCCAGCTTTTCATCTCAACTCCAAACAACATCAGTGATGCCCTCGACGTGATGTCCCGCTGCCTGAAAGCGGTCCGGGAATGGATGGGGAGGAACAGGCTTCAACTGAACCCGGACAAGACTGAATGGCTGTACGTACCGGCAAGCCAGGATACTCAGAGCATCCCATCCCTTAACATCGGGGACAAGTTACTACCCCCTGCTGATAGGGCCCGCAACCTGGGTGTCCTCCTAGACTCACAGCTCTCCCTGGAAGATCACATAGGAGCTGTGACCAAGGGGGCCTTCTCCCGGGTTCGACTGGTGCGCCAACTACGGCCTTATCTGGACCTGGATGCCTTACGTACAGTCACCCATGCCCTTGTGACCTCTCGCCTAGACTACTGTAACGCTCTCTACATGGGGCTGCCCTTGAGATCCACTCGGAAGCTTCAACTGGTGCAAAGTGCAGCGGCACGGACACTTTTGGGAGCCTCCCGATACTCCCATATCACACCTCTCCTCCGTGCGCTACACTGGCTTCCGGTTGCCTTCCGTGTGAAGTTCAAGGTGCTAACAATGACATACAAAGCCCTACATGGCATGGGTCCGGACTACCTACGGGAGCACCTTCTGCCAATGTCAACACCCCACCGCCCTGTGCGCTCCCACAGAGAGGGCCTCCTCAGGGTGCCACCGCTCAAGGAATGTCGGCTTGTGGCGCCCAGGGGGAGGGCATTCTCAGTGTGTGTGCCAGCCCTCTGGAACTGCTTACCAACTGAAATCCGGATGGCCCCCGACCTACGCACCTTCCGGCGCGACTTAAAGACTTACTTATTCCAGCAGTCCGGCCTGGCCTGATAGCTCTGATAGCTCTAATTGGGGTCCCAGTTTGTTTTGTTTTGATTATTGTTTTTCAATACTGTTTCGTTTTGTTGCCTATCTTACTCTGTACACCGCCCCGAGTCCCTCGGGAGAAGGGCGGTTTATAAAAACAAATAAATAAATAAATAAATTAATTAATTAATACAAAGTCAGCTTATTGCCCCCAACAATCTGGGTCCTCATTTTACCTACCTCGGAAGGATAGCAGCTAGATATTCTCAAGAAAAGAAAAAAATAATAATTTTGAGTCATGGCTTTTGCCCCTGCAGTATTTTGTTAAGGCCTGAAAATTTACCTAAGGGCTATCTGTGTAAGCAAGAGCTTAGTTAGGCAAAAAAAACCCACCTTCTTTTTTTTGGTAAGTACAGCAACCGCTAAGTCTATATAAATATTAAACTGTAGGAAAGGCAACATGCATCTTTCATTCCTCAGTAGATTGGAATATTGGAATATCTGTAGCATATTAGGACAACCAGCTTTATTGCACAGTATCTAACCCCGGTTATTAAGCATTTGACAAAATGAGCTGCAGCTCACAATAGCTTATGTCTTTTAATAAATTCTGTTACTTGGAAAGTGCTTTCAAAATGTCCTGATTTTTTGCACATGGTTCTCCTACAGAGAATATAAATTTCTGCATGCAGCAGTGGGCAGTAGTTTGCTTGATTTTAAGAAAGCTATCAGGATTATACTATACCTGCATGGGAAAAGACAATAGGGCTGTAGAATTGAAAAGAATCAAATGGAAGAATCTCTTGCTAAACATATTACACAGGATACATCTGTAAAGTCACCAAGATTAAGTTTTATTGTGTCTTGAAATAGCAAGACTTTTAAGCTACTTTGGACAGATCTATTCTCACTGTGTATTTGTCCTTCACCCCTCTCTCTCCAGTAACAGTTCACTTGAGAGCTAATCACAGGGTATTATAACAGAGCCATTCTGAGATTGGTTATTTTTTTATTTAGATAGTTGCCAATAACTTGAGAAACAATTACAAATCAGATTGCTCAGTGTTTAGAGCAAGGAAATGTCAGGGCCTATATTAAAGATGAAGTTTAAAAACCTGCACTCATTTAAATGCCTTTTGATTCCTGTTTTTGTTGAAAGCAACAACAACAAAAACAACAACAAAAGTAGGGAATGAGTTATAAAATACCTGGGCTCTTGATTTACAGTAATTTTATAGGACTCAGAACTGTTAGTTTGGACTGCAAGGCGTTTTTACATAAATTTCAAAATGTCCGTTGACATCTCTCTTTCAGGGCTTGTGACAAAGCAGGCTTTCCAACATCATATTTGATTCTGCATCACAGTATATTTTCAAACGTTTAATATTTGGAAGATAAATCTCAGCAGGGACCATTTGGAAAAAGAGTTTCATAGAAAACTAAGCCCAAAAAACCAGCCGTGAATCGGAGCCATTGCAAATCAGCAGCATCCCCCACCCCCACCCCCACCAATCAGCTTTTCGAATACGGCAGCTTCCGATACGGCACAACCTGTGGTCCTTAAACAGACCCGGATGAAGTCCCCCCACACCTCAGCCGCAGAAGCATATTGAGTGACCCGATGTCTGCGTCCACACCTCAAAGGGCTGTTGTCAGAGAAGCCCGAAGGAGGGTTTGGAGCTTCTGAGGGAAAGGCGAGATATAGTAAATCGAGGAACCGCAGCAGCATTAGCCGGACTGTTGTTTTCCTCCGTAGATATAGCAATTTTTTTAACCCATTCTGAAAAAGGCTTCTCTCAAAAGAAAGAAAAAAGAGAGAGAACGGGACTCGACAGCACCCCGCGGCCAGAAAGCAGCGCGGACTCACCTGACAAAGTGAGAGACCGCGCGCAGGTTAAAGTCTGACTGCGCCTGCGCAATCCAACCCTTGTGCTACGCCGGAGGAAGCCGTATTTATTCATTTATGTGAAGGAACGGCAGTGGCGTGCTTGTTTGGCCCTTCTCGTGTTCCATACATGGGACGAAACCAACTCTCCCCGCAGCCTGGGTGGGGAGGAGAAGTAAAAAGAGTAATGAAAAGCAGTCAGGTTATTGCTGTTAGCCCCGACGTGCTGTCTGACAGGACGAGACACCGCTGAGAAAAGGAGGAAAGAAACGGCTGCCTTTCAGCCTTGGAGGGCGTCAAGAAAGATTGGTGAAATGGTCGCGCCCGCTCTGCCCCCGCTCGCGCTGAGCCAATGGGAGCCCAGAGGGCGGGGCTCAACGGGCAGCCGTGGCGGCTGGGTAATGGCAACCCTGTGAGGGGGGTCTGGGAGAGCAGTCTGCGCGCGAGGTACACACGGTGCGGCGAGGGCGTGGGGACGCGACGCTGACCCAGGCCTCTCCAGTTGCCAGGTAACAGCAAAAGGGAAGAGGCTGAGGGTGGGGAGATGCTCTTCCTTCGCCAATCTTCCCTCCCCCCGCGACATCTCCTTTCATCGCTCCCTGGAGGATCCGGTGTCTCCCTTCCTCTCTATTCCCTCTTCCCGGTTACCTCCGGCTTCTTCCTCTTGGGGGGACGGAACTGATGCATTGACCGTCGGCTGGTCAGGCTAGCAGCCTCCCCGCCCGCATCACTTTAGCCGATTATCGCTTGCTTCTCCCCTTTCTCGCTTTCAGGATTAAATGTGAGTATGCGAACACGCGTGCGTGCTTGTGTCTGGAGCTAGAGATGGTGCAACCCGTGTTTAGAGCGGATCGGCTGACATCCTTGCCGAGTTAGTCACTTCAAATCGGCAGGATGTAAAAGCTGCTGGGTGTGGATGCTGGAATAGGCACCAAGCAGGCCCTGACCCCGCAAGGCATCGGCCAAAGCCGTGCCTGATTTTGAAAATTCGGATAGGATCATCCGGTCCACACCAGTGTTTTTGTTTTTGCCCTCATTGGAGGGGGAGGGGGCATGGCTGGAGTGGGGGAAGAGAATAGTTGCATGATCCTGGAAGCAAACAGGCTGATCCAGTGTAAAAAAACATGTTATATTTCCTTTAATCTAGGTGAGATAAGGTTATGCCTTCAAACTCCGGGATGTCCCAACTTCTCCCGGGTCCTTGCTTGTCGATCCCGAATAAAGGATGCAAAATGTTAAATGCTGGCTGAATCTTAAAGTTAGAGAGCATTTAAATTTTACACATTTTTCTATAGCATTTCCTTCATGAGGATGGCCTCATGCCATTATCTTCCAGACGGATATTTACTTTACTTTCGCAATGCTGAAAAAAAGATAACAGGAGATTGTGCTCTAGTTTAGAGTTTGTGATACAGAAAGGCAGCCAGTTTATAGTGCATGGGAAAAGTAATTTGCTGACAAGACCACAACCAATACAAATATTATGTCACTTATACTTATTCTAGTGATGTTATGTTTTTATAAAAGTACTCAAGCTGTACTTATGAACTATTACTCCCAATTATATGACAAAAATGGTTCACCTATTTATCCTTGTTTTAACTGGCCATATGAAAAGTTAATTTAGGGGTTCCTGCAATAGCCTAGCTTTTTGCTTTAATTAAACTTTTATAACACCCAACATGCTCTTCAGATGTCACTGTATATTACAAAATATAATAGAAATAAGCTATTTTTCTTGATACTGTTATTTTTATACTCTTTCACCTAAGGTTTTGCTAGGAATTGATCTATTTGAGTTTCATCCAAAATATCCTTCCTTGATTTAGAATTTGTAATTCAGGTGGGAGAAGTAATCATAAGGATAAATCACCAGTAGCTGCAACTTTTTAGTAGTAATAAAGTTCAGTAGTAGTAGTAAAGTTTAGAGAAGTATCTGAAGAAAACCAGACTTTCTAGCAATATAGGATGTTTTTTTACATAGATATTGTAACAAAAAATTAAGATTAATATTTCAAAAATATATAATCATATTTGCATATTTGGATTTTTTTTGCAGATTCATTTTACTTCCCCACAATGTCCTTGAAACCACGAGTAGTTGATTTTGATGAAACATGGAACAAGCTTCTCACAACCATTAAGGCTGTTGTTATGCTGGATTATGTTGAAAGAGCAACGTGGAATGATCGCTTCTCGTATCCTTTTATTAGAGGACAGATATTGATTACACAGGATTAAATGATGTACAGAAATTGATTTTTTACAGAATTCAGAGCTGAATAAAATACATTCAGCATCAGCTCTAGCATTAATAAGTTTTATAATATAATGACTGTTAAGAATTATGTATAGTATACATAGTAGATTAAGCAAAGTCTAATTTGCTAAGAATGGTACGTATGTCTAAATTACAAAGAGTACGTTTAGTATATGATTCTATGCAGTCTCTTCTGAATAGAAAATGCAATTTCTAATTAAGAAAACATGGTTCTAATCAAACCCACTAGTTCTCACTGTTCTTGCTAACCTCATTTGAACTACTGCTAAGCTTTATTCTGGTCCCAACAAAAAGCACAGCACAGCAAAAGGGAAGAGGCTGCGGGTGGATTTTCATTTGGAATTATTCTGAAGAAAGTTAAGATTGGCTAGAACTAGGGAATCATGTGCTCTAGAGGAAATGATAGATACTTGTCCATCTGGCGATTTTGAATCTTGTAAACTTCTATTTAAGGGGTATAGATTAGTAAATAATCTATTATTTGTGCTTGACATAATGTGTTGTGCTGAGTTGGATATAATCTATCTGCAGTCCATAGATAAACTTTATTATTATATGAGGGTGTCCATGACAGGAAGATTAAAATTGTTTATGGAACAGAAGAACACTCTAGCTAGGAAGTGAAAGTTCAGGAAATCTTTCAGGGACTGCATCAGTAGCCATAGATCAAACTACTGAACTGAACTACACTGTTTTTAAAATATATATATTATATAATTCTAGCCATTCCAATTTGTAAACTATGGGTTAAGCTTAGTGTAGTATGTGTTGCAGGCTGCTCTGCTTTATTTATTTCAGGTAGCATGGCTAACTATAATGTGAGAAGCTAGCAACTGTCTATGTTAGTACCAACTTTTTAAGAGTGTTCCTAATGACGTGTATGGATTTTTACTTTAAAGGGGGTCCTGTGCTTCTGTCTCCATCTTAATTCATTAATGTCTTTTAACTATGGTTTGAGAAAGAAGGCAAAAAAGAATGCTCTCAAAGGTTTCAGTGGATAATTAATACATTTTTAATCATCCTTAGTAGATGTGGCATATATATATCTAGGAAAAAAATCTTGTATCTTACTTAAAAATATAGATTGTTTTACTCTCTTTAATCAAATGGAAGCAGTGTTTAATTGTATCATAGATTTTAATCCCTCTTTTAATTAAGAAATGCTCCTTGTGGAATTGAAAGCAAGATTAAGCATGCTTTGGACATTGAGTGTCCCAGTATAGTTTCTAGTCTTTTGGAAAAGAGCAGTGGAAAGGCCACATAGCACTTTTATTTGAAGCAGTAACTCCCTTTCTCTTACCTTTTGACCTTCACATCTCCTCGTTCGAACCTCTCTAGAAGTGAGATATTTCTGGCCCTGCTATGTTTGTGCCACCCTCCCAGCAGATGTATGACAACTTAAGTCTGTTTCTAGAAATAACTGAATGTTTTATGACTTCATTTTGTAAAATAATATAACTGTTTTTTATTTATTGGGTACGGGTTACCTTCAGAATGTTGATTTTTTTCGCACTAAGCTTTTTTAAAAATTCAGTTCTAACCTTTCCTTTATTTATCTATTGCCAAATAAATAAGACCATTTCTCTTTGCACATGGTCTTGTGACTTCCCCTTGACTCTGGCTTCATTCAATCACTTTCCACAAACTTGCTATTTATTTACCCTACTATTTGTCAAACTATACAATTGAAAGAGACTGTAGAGCCACTTAAGTCTTTCCCTTTGGATAAAGGTCTATCCTCCATTTGAACATTGCAATAAATAACACCATCAATCTTGGTAATTGGTTCATTGTCAACCTGCTGTGTTAGGAAGTTTTTCCTGTCTTTTAGTGAGAAAGACTTACTTATTTGTTAGGGTTTTTTATTCAACCTTTATTACTTTAAGAGTAACTCAAGGCAGGGAACATACATAATACTCCTTCTCCTATTTCACAACAACAACCCTGTGAGGTGTGTTGAGAAAATGACTGGCCCATTCCTTTGTGCCTGCTGTGGGACTAGAACTCAGGGTTTCTAGCCTGAGCCTTTAACCACTAGACCGAATTGATTCCTGTAGAGTTTCAAACATGGTCTGCAACAAGGAAAAACTTTCCATGGCCTTTCAAGTGTATAAAAAGTGTTATCTTTTTTCAATCATGTGTTTTTCAAGGCTGTTCCAAATTCTTTGATGAAATAGGGTGTTTTGTTTAGGAACTAAGACAATGGTGATCTATATACTGCAAATGAGTGTGACTTTCAACTTAGCATAGAAGCAAAACAATTTTGGGAGTCATATACTTTCCTTCTATATTGTATTTTAACAGTAGTGGTAGGTAGTCAGACTAAAAACCCACAAAAATGCTAAGTAAGCCCTTTAAAAAGTTGGCACAGGAAAGACAACATTTGAGCAGCTAGGTTTGGTGGGTTAGTGAGTAACAGACTTGTGCTCTAGAGTTGAACAAATCATCTGGTCTTTAGAAAATAGTGATTTGGAAGATAGTTTCCTTTCCATAGATTCAGTCCAAGGGGCTTTTACACAATATTCCATGAATATATGGATGCTTTGCACTTAATCCCTTGTAGTGCCATATTTTGGAGAAAGTTCTCCCTTCTACCCCAAAGTGTTCTCTACACTTTCAGAGAAACAGGGATCATGGGATTTTTTTTCCCTGTAGCCTGAAAATTTTGAAAACCATGGCTCTTCAGCAGCTGGAAAGGCACATGAACTTTGGAACTCCAGTAAGACATTGGTTTTTTTCCCTTTCTATCAATATTTCATTAGAACTTGAGTTACAAAAACAAAAAACATTTTAACCTTGACTTAATACCCAGGGACATATATGCTTTGTGTGTGGCCTATCCCGAACCTCTTGGAGAGAGACTTTATATGGAAACTAAAATATTTTTGGAAAATCATGTACGCCATTTGCACAAGGTAACTGTGGAATGGATTAAAAAAAATGTTAATGCTGCTTGTCAGAATTAATTAGCGTGCAAGCTATTTTATAATCTGCTGGAAGAAGACAGCCATTTATTTTTATTTTCTGAAACATGACATAAACATGTTAATATGTTATTTTATGCCCCAAATGTTTGAAATAGTTCATGGAGTTGAATTTATTACACAGTGAGTTGCTTTTTAACATTTCAAATACAATAGAGCATGAATAATAAAATTTAATCTGGTTTTTTTTATAGAAAGTCTTGGACTCTGAAGAAAAAATATTGGTAATGTATCATAGAAATTGGGATGAATACAGTAAAGGGGCAGATTATATGGACTGTTTATATAGGTAAGTGCATTTTGAACTTATTCTGGAATTTGGATATGTAATTACTCATAATTGAGTTATGGTTTTGATCCATTGTTTTGACGCTTGCTGTGAACATCCTTAATGGGGAGAACCTTGTAAGCGTATAAAGTTGGAGGTTTGGGGGCTTGGCTAATCATAATACCCAAAAGACAATTTATTGTATTCCGACCACATATTTCCCACTTCCGCTACTATATTGGTAAAACAAAATAGGACCATAAATCGGCTAGAAACTTTTTTTTTGCCCCATATCTGGTGTGTGTTTGTGGAAAAGTGGAAAATGGAACAAAAATTTTAGAGACACATCTGCATGGTTCTCTAAAATTACAGAGATGGTTGTTTTGTTACAGTGCTTTTAGAAGAATAATTGGTGTTTATTTCTAAAGGATATCATGACCTTAGCTCTGTTTCTCAATCTTGGCAACTTTAAGATATGTGGACTTCAACTTTAAGATATGCGGACTTCAATGCCCAGAATTCCCCAGTCAGCCAGGGTTGAAAAGCACTATCTTAAAATTGCCAAGGTTGAAAAACGTTGCCTTAGCTTAACAAATTATGAGGGGTCCTTGGTGCTTTCTGACCTTGGTTGTTTTCTTGCAGACATTTCATTACCCAAACTAGGTAACATCCTCAGTGCTAGTTTTATCACCAGTTTGGGCAATGAAACCTCTGCAAGAAAACCACCAAGCTCAGAGAACACCAAGGACCTCTCGTTTCAACCCTGAGTTGCAATTATTATCTTTATTGCTTAACAAATTACACTTTTCAGTAGAAAAGAATATATATAGCTCATATGAAACTCCACAAACTACACATTTTCTAATACTTTTTGATTGTCTCTTTTCCTCCCTCTCTCATTCACAGAAGAGATTTTTGTTACAGGTTTGATACGCTCTCTCCAGTTCACAGGTTCACTGCATTTACTTTCAGGCTTTCTTTTAGTCTAAAGAACAGGAGGAAAGAAAAAAAATAATGCTTTTCTAAATAGTTTGGAATTCCAATATCTTTGTCAAGCTATCGAGTCATAGTTACCTTGTGCATCCTTAAAAGACTGGTATCTGCCCCATCCTTACTAACGCTTCAACCTTTTCTACCAGCCAGTCCACTCCATAGAGCTCTCTTTCAGATCGTGCTGGATCCTGAATTGTAGGTTCTTCCTCCTGCTATACTTGGGTTCATGCAATACCAGCTAACTGCCAACAGTCTCCGCTACCTAACACGTCTGCCCTTTTATTTGTTTTCATCAAAAGGCAGAAGTGTCTGCTATTGGGTATATTAAATAGGCAGGAAACTTCAAGGTCTCTCTACGTGACAGTTTGCCTTAAAACATCTTTAAACTTGAAAACAGTTTACATTATCCCCTGTTCATCAGGGCAATCTGCCTGATGGAGATCAGTTTACCTGTGGGAAACCTTAATTGGAAATAGAGCCACAGTGATTAGGCTGAAAGCTCAGAGTTTTCAGTGATTGTAAGATTGTATCATGCTTTTATTCTCTATCAACTGATTTCTCCAGGAACTCAGCCAAAATTGAGCACCAACCAAGCTTGGGACATGATAGAGGTTCATTATCTTATATGCATACATATTCCTTGGGTCTAAAAATGTTCCTGTTACTTTCTCTTCCATAGAACAGTTTTAGAAAATATCTGAAATATTTTTTTCATAGATACCTCAACACGCAGTTTATTAAAAAGAATAAATTGACTGAAGCTGATCTTCAATATGGTTATGGAGGTGTGGATATGAGTGAACCATTAATGGAGATTGGAGAAGTAAGTAATATGGAAAATAACTGTGGAGAGGTAACTGTAAAATACATATTTTCTGATCCATTAAGATAATTTTTGCCTTTTCAAAATCATGTAATTTATTTTGTTCGATCCATAAAACAAAGCTTGCTTGTATTATTTTCCTGAATAAAATAAGCTATTATTGGCTTTTAACTAGCTTCTGATTTATCTGTTGAGAGAAATTGAAATTGCTGTACTTAGATAGGAAGGGTGAACTCTAAGGATCAAATATGGGCTGCAAGACTCTGACAACAGAAATACCAAGCATAATTAATGGTTGTCATGTATTCAATGCTTATTTGTTTAAGGTAGCTTCTTTAATTAGAAGTAGGTAGGAATAGAGCTAATTCAGACCTTTTCAGGACCCTGTGTAATGAAAATTAATCATTTACAGCAGTGTTCCTCAACCATGGCAACCTGAAACTGCAATTCCCAGAATTCCCCACGCATCATGGAATTCTGGGAGTTGAAGTTCATACATATTAAAGATGCCAAGGTTGAGAAACACTGCTTTAGAGAGATAGGTGCACTTTAAGCCTATTTTATATTTTTGCTTATTTTTATAAAGGAAATAGATCTGTTTACCTATCTGTATTACATTTCTACCAGCAAACAGTAAATGGTTATTTTTGCTATGAAATAAAAGTCAAATGGACTTAGTTAAAGATAGAGACAGGAATAATTCATGGGTAAAAAGTAATAGATAGGATTCCATTGCAATCAATAGGATTGATACCTGTTTATAGTATGTCAGAGAGATACAGTATGTAGAACAAATAGTAAGAGATGTAAACATGGCCTTTGAAATAGGGAAGGAACGATCAAATTGTTAAGGAGAGACTGGGGGGGGGAAATAATTAGTCTTGAGAAAGTGGAAAGCAGAATAAAAAACTTAAAGATTACTCTGACTTGATTTTTGTTTGCCATAAGTTGAGACATACAGAAACACTAACAGGCTTTGTACTACAATAACGAGCATTCATAGAGTCCCTGCCATGCTGGTTTACCGATTTGTTTTTAATTTTTTGGTTGAAAGTAAAAATAAATCAAGGGCTGCTTAATTATTGTGCAACATTAATAATCCTTTCATTGAACTCTTTTAAATCTTGCATTTTTAACAAAATATTTACCTCATGCAGCCTTAAATTAAATGTATAATGTATGGAAATAAGATACATCAGTAATGCAAGCATATCCACGTAAGCAGTTTTGAATTCAGTATCTGCTAACTTGTACTTAATTTGTAGGTTTTCCAAGAGCAGATAAATTTCTTTAATTCCAAAAAGCTACTTATTTCTGAATATTAGATGCAATTTGGTCAGTGTAGAGTAATTGGTTTGAAAAAGAAAAAGTAGCAGGGGTCATAAAAATGCCATTCAACATTCCACCGTCTCTTCTTTTCAAGTGAGAGGAAGCCAATAAGATTTTTGATTTGGTAGATATTCAGTTGCTAGAGGTTTCCTTCATAAGTGGGAGAATTATTGCACTTTATTTATCTATTTAGTATCCTTTCAGTATATTCCTCTATTTTTGAAGCATTTGGGGCTGAACATTTTTTTAAAAATAAGTATGAGTGAAATGACAGTTCTATTATTGACTTGTTTTTTTTTTAATCGTACCATGACAGCTAGCACTTGATATGTGGAAGAGATTAATGATTGAGCCCTTGCAGGCTGTTCTCATTCGAATGTTGCTCCGTGAAATTAAAAAGTGAGTGCTTTTTTTAAAAAACAAAAAACAAAAATGTATTATGTAGAATAGCTTGTTTGAATGCATATGCCTTTATTATACTATGAGAATTATATTTTATGCAAACTATGTGATATACGAGGCTGTTTGTATATTTTTATTGTAATAATTGCAGCCACCTTTTCACTACAAGTATTTGCCAGGATGCCCAAATAAAGCAAGTGTTTTCAGCTCTAAAATCAAGACATGTGTTCTCCTAGTAAATGAAAGCTATTGAAGTGTCAGAACCATTCTTACTCTGCTAGTTATTGTTGGAACCTTGAGATCCATCTTTTTTTGTAACTGGCGTAGAACATTTAAATAATTCCATTACTAAATAGCTCTTGTGATTTTAAAATTATTTTAAATTGGGCATTATAGAGTATTGTATAAATGTTTTTCTTTTTAAAAAAAAGAACTGACCCCAGATTAGATTTCTTTCTGAAATTCTGAATGTGTTACAGAACTGATCAGCAGTACAAGCTTCAGCTACTTCTGTCAGTCAGCCTTGTTTCAGGGTAAGGCTTTGAGTGTCAGCAATATAAAAACCTTGCATATTCTATAGCTTATTAGCAAATGTATAGAAAAGTCAAGTTAGGCCATCTGATTATTGATTTATTGTAATTATATACCACTGAATTCAACAAAAGTGACTCCTGGCGATTTTCAACAGACTGTTTGAATGTATGCTGACATTAAGTTGTAATATCTTGTTTATAGAATTTGTTGATGAAACACGTTAAAGTTTAATTATTATTTTATTTTAGGATGTCAGTATGTTTATTTATGGCCTGGGTTATATTCAGTATTATGTATACATAAATACATAAATACATAAGAGTAAAAAGCCCAGTATCCTTGGTATCAAATTTCAGGCAGATTTCAGGGGTTTTTTAATGCCTGCTTATTCAAATATATATATGTACACTTTTTGTGAAAAATAATTATTTTAGGTACTTTGAAGAAGGAGAAGCTATCCATCCATCTTCATCCTCTGTCTGTCTCTTTCTCTTTCTTGCCTCTCCTACCTCAAAAAGAGAAATATATGAATGAATATATATATATATATATATATTAGGCTTGCTAACAAAGAATATCGGTCTCCCTTTAATTCTTTGTTAGCAATCTAAAAATTTACACAAATATGAGCTGTCACTGTTGTGACTACTGCCTGTGGATGGCCTTCGGTTAGGCCGAAACAGGAAATAAAGATTTGTCCCATGTTTGGGGCCTAGCAAGGTAATCTAAATAGTTAACAAGCATTTAACATATATGTATATATGTATATGTATATGTATGTAAAGGGACGCGGTGGCTCAGTGGGTTAGGACGCTGAGCTTGTCGATCGGAAGGTCGGCAGTTTGGCGGGTCGAATCCCGAGTGCCGCGTAACAGAGTGAGCGCCTGTTACTCGTCCC